>NC_137954.1:52180937-52358437 GCF_963924665.1 Micromys minutus | reverse complement strand
TGACTATTTTCAGGTTACATCTTGTTTTATGTGTACTTAATGCTCATTGTAACTAGTAAGATTTTAATGCACACTATTGTAGGACCCCCTTTCAGGGACCCCCCTCTTGAGTCTCGGGACACCCAATGAAACTCGAGAGACCTTCTTGCTGCAAAAGCACGGGCCAATATGTATCTCACGCAGGAGACAGAGGTAGAGATTCGAAAGCTGGGGGTTTTTATAGGGAGGGGGTTGGGGGGTAGCTGGGAAGAATTAGTTCACCCAACACCCATAGCTTAGGTGCAGTCAGGAAGTCAGGAGACTGGTGGAGCAGATGCTTATCTAAGTCAGGATACCTGTGGTTAACATCTAATTTACTTTTGAATAGACTCGGGAAGGGCTCATTTGAATGAAGACTCGGTTGTAAAAGACTCCCTGGGCCAGATTCTGCATTCCTATCTTATCTTTAAGGTCAGTTAACCTAGCCTCAGGAATATTTTAACAATGGGCTTAGCGGGGCATGCCTGGACTTGTTTTACAACGTACTCAGTCCTAGGCCTTTAAGCTTACAAACTACCCTTTTTTTGCCCCAACTTACATGAGTTTTCAGACCTTGAATTTAATTTCCTTTCACTATCAAACCTTTAAATAAATCAAGTACTGACAAAAAGAAAAAGAGATTGTGAGAAAGTGCACAGCTGTGGAGGTGTGGACTCCCCTCAGAATCCATCCTTTTCCCTTAAGGTACTCATCAGATCTTGAAAGTATTAGAAACAGAAATGGAAGAGAGGAGCTATAAACACTGCCAGAGTTATATGTTTAAAGTCACCCCAGAAATCCAGCATATGCCCAAAAACCCAAGGGTGCATTTTCCTACTGTCTGATGGCAGATAATAAGAAAGCTGTATGTGAGAGTCACAACCTTATATTGGCTACATTTTAAAATAGCATTTGCAAGCAGGTGGCCAAACTTTTTTTGAGTTTGTGCTCTGATACATAAACTTGATTAAATGTCAGGGATTAAATAGTGTGCAAAAAATCACAGTGACCTAGATTCTTGATAGTAAGAAACACATTAATCGAATGATCTCATTAGTGACTATAAGGACTATCAATTCGAGACAGTAAACAAAATTTAAATATAAACTAGAGCGGGAGCTCAAGGAATAAGTATCTGAAGAAGTTAGACTTTATTCTGAGAACAATGAGCAGCCGTTAATGAGGCTGAGAAGTGGAAGCAGGGTAGCTATATGAGGAGGTAGGATGAGGCGATCCTGGATATGTTTTGTGTTGTGAGCTATTGAAGAATCATACCAACCCCCAATCCACTTAGGGTTAGCTGGACTGCCTGCTTGCATGCCTCAACTCTGGAAGAGATACACTCCCCTTTTGTTATGCTAATTGGCACAATCTCAAACCTACTACACAGTGGTCTTTCAGTTTCCAGTTGCCCCGGGCTATAGACTTCACCCTAGGGCTTGACTCCTCCACCTAGCAGCTAGGGAATTTACATACTGTGAGGAAAAGATGACGGGGCACCAATGAAAGGAAAAGTCACTGAAAGGAAAAGTCACAGGGCACCAATGCTGTGAAAGGATACGATCCGAGTCATGGCACCAATGTTAGGGGAAGGATGAAGAGAGTGGGGTGCATATGGCCCATGGAGGTGCGGCGAGGCCTGAGGGCAAGGGAGATGCCTCTGGGAGGTCCATGTTGGGAATCCCTTCCCTGAGGGACCAGCCACACAACAGTATAGTACGGAATAGAGTTTATTCAGGTCATGGGAGAGTTAAGAGGGTGGTAGAGGCAGAGAGAGAGAGAAGTAGAGGAGTAGAGGCCGGCCATGAGCACGTGGGAGAGAGGGGGGAAGGGAAGGGAAGAGGGAGAGCAAGGCTGCAAGAGCACAAGGCCAAGAGAGGCCAAGAGAGAGAGGAGGGGTCAAGCAGCTCCTTTTATAGTGTCAGGTCACTGGGGCGGAGCATACCTGGCCACTGCTGGGTAATTGAGGGGTGGGGTATACCTGGCTGTTACTAGGTAACTGAGAGGTGGGGTTTACAGAATCCCAACACATACCTCCTTTTTAATTACCCCTGAGTGTATATATGGGCAGACTGGAGTCAGTCATGATAGACTGTAGTTGAAGATGGAGTAAATTTTCTGGTAGCACGAATAATCAAGTCTGGTCTTTCTTTCAAACCCTTTAGGCCTTTGCCCAGTTCAGAGTAGCTGTTCCTGGTGCAGGCACTACAGTGAGCTCTCAGGATGCAGGCTGGGGACATGTGGCAAATTACAGAAAGACTAAGGAGAGCTCTATAGCAAGGGCAGAGAGGTCAAAGTGGCATCCCAGAGCTCTGTAAGGGGTGTTTGTTGAGGAAATGGATTGTCACCAGTCCCTGTGAGGGACTGGATTAGGTAACAGAGTTTCTTTTTTGTAAGGCCAGTCTAGATGGATAATAACGGTGTTCCCATGTATTCCAGGGGAGCAGCTTCACAGGAAGTCACAGAACCATGTCACATGCTGGGATAAAGACCAGAGTTAAACTGTGTGTACCGTGCTTGAACGTGTTGACCTGAATGAAAGTCATCCAACTGAAGTCTGAAGGATTGAATGAGAAGTAAAGTGGGCTCTGAGGTGAGCAGGCAGGAAAGTTGTAATGAACATGGGCATAGAACACCTTTTGGGAGATTCAGGTTGTCTTTCAGCAAGAAAGTAAACAGAGGGAGAGAGGTGCTAGTGCCGGTGCTGAATAAATCACTTGAGAGCTTAAGTTACCTTGCTTACTGAAAACTTTTCCTAGCAACTGATTCATTTCAGCAAGCAGTTTGAAAAATAAGACAAACAAGACTTTTAATTATTAAGACCTCGAATTGGCAAAAGTGTGTTTTTCTGCAGTTATATGAAACTGTGAAAATGTCCTAAAGAGTATCTCCCACTAATGAATAATACTGTAAGCCTCCGGAAGGCAGAAACTATATTTTCAACTCTTAACTCATTAAGTCCTTGTTGGGTTATTGAATCATATGAGATGTTAAAGTGAATAAACTATAATAAAGTCTTGAACCCAAAGGCCCTATAGGAGTCAGCCAGTTAAATCATCCTATTTGTTTATTTATTTATTTATTTATTTATTTATCATACAATATATTTTGAACATGTTTACCCCTTCCCAAACTTCGCCCAGATCCTTTCCACCTCCTTATTCATCCTCCCCCTCTTCTTTTTATGTTGGCCAATTACTCCTAAGTATGAGACCTGCCCTGGAGTGTGATTAGAAATAGAGATAGGGAGATATCAGACTCCAGGTATCAGGGTCTATGCTGAGATCCTTGATATGTTTCAATTGAGTTTTGTAAAGTTAATAAATACAAATTTATTTTCCTTTTTCTATATGTAGCCATCCAGTTTGACTAGCACTATTTTAATGAAGATGCTCTATTTTCTTCAGTGTATACTTTTGTCTTTTTTTTTTTTTTTTTTTTACAAAATTTAGATCTCCATGGGTGTTATAACTTATAACTGGGTCTTTAGTTTGATTCTGCTGATCAATAATTCTGGGTTTGTGCCAATACCATGTAATACCATGATGTTTTTATTACTATATCTCTGTGGTGTGACTTGAAAACAGAAATGGGGATACTTCCTCCAGCATTTCTTTTTGTTGAGGTCCAGGCCAGGAATCATTTCACAAACCACATGAACACTTAGTCAGACTCAGATAGGAAGAGTTTATTGAGCATACACTCCAGGACTGATCAACCATGACCACATTCTAGATTCAGGAACTTAAATATGACCCTGAGTTAAAATACTACAGAGTTTTTAAGCCCCAAGTTACCAGACATCTGTGCCAAGTTATTTTACTAATCAGGATTTAGGGATAGGAGATTTTCTTAGGATTAATTATTCAGCTAATTACCTTTGTGCCCTATTTCCAGGCCTAGATTAAATTTAGAATGCCATTCCTGCTGTTAACTAGCTGGGTGGCTCAATTTTAGGCAGTAAAATAGAAAGAAATGTAATATTTGCAAATGATGAGTGCAACCCCACCACCACTACCACCCAAAGCATTTCATGTAACACAGTCTCTATCTCTGGCTTGCTGTAGCATGCAGTTGGCTCACAGGTAAAATGAGGCCAAGTATCTGGGTAACTCTGTCAAATTAATGATGAGAAATATCTGTTCAGTTTCACATTAGTAGAAAATGGTCTTGTTTGTTTCTAGTGCTAAGATAAGTCTTTGAACTTTTTATAAGAGCAACACTAGAATTGCCCTAATCACCTAATGCTTCCTGGTAAAAAAATAAAATAAAATAAAATAATAATAATTATCCTAGATCCCAAATATTACATTTGGGATAAATGTGAGCTCTTTTAGTGTCTCCAGGGTCTGGTGACCTTGAGCTTTGCTCAGTGTTATATCAGCACACTAGCCTCTTGTTACTCATAAAGCACACAATGCCAGTTCTCACCGCAGGGACTTTTAATCCCCCCTCCCAAGTTCCCTACTTCCAGTGACTTATTTCTGCTCAAATTTTAACAAAACCAAACAGAAACTACTGGCTGAGATTTTAAATGACATCTCCATAGCCATAATTTTAAGTTTTTTCTTCACAGTTCTCAGATCTCCCTGAAAGTATGCAATCATTTATTTCCTTCTAACTTACTACCTATAGGAGGCCGCTTGTCACTTGCTACAGGATAGTGTCTATCCCAGAAGCAATACCCTTCTAACAGATCATGGAAGAACATTGAAACATTGTCTCTGCCTATGATAAGGTTGTCCGAGATTATGACTGAGTTCAGTGAAACGTTTTCTGGGGAAAGGGACCAAACATCTTCTCGGGATATAAAATGAGCAACATAAGAACATCACAATGTCATCCAAGTCCAACTTACTGGACCAGGAGTCTTGCAGGAGTTACTCAGAGGAGCAGGGGCAACTCAAAGGTGGCTGCACCTCTGACCCATCCACCACATTCTTATAACTCTCCAATGCTGTAACACATGATGTTTACTGCACCACGTGTGGGCAGGCAGATCACTGCTTGTAGGCAGCTCACCTTGAGCAGTCTGCTCACAGTGCACACTCGGGTGGCTTACCACATGAAGGCAGCTTACAGTGCACAGGATGGAGCATGACTTCTGTCTCTGTTGCTCATGTTACTTTGGCTGTTAACTTTATTTTTTTTTAATTTTTTTCTTTTATTGGATTTTTTTATTTACATTTCAAATGTTATCCCCATTCCCAATTTCTCCTCCTGAAACCCCCTATCCCATGCCCCCTACTCCTGTTTCTATGAGGGTGCTCACCTACCCACCTACACCCTCCCACCCCCCTGCCCTGTTATTTCCCTACACTGAGAACCAAGAGACTCTCCTCCCATTGATGCCCAACAAGGCCATCCTCTGTCTAGATTATCTTCATAGACACAGTGGAAGGGACCTTAGACAGCTTGCAAAGGAGGCTCTTCCCAGCCTTGCCCTTCTTCCTCATTCTCTCTGCCTTTCTAAAACAAAACAAAAACTAACATACAAACACTATTATATTACATTCCTAAAGCTAACCGCCATGGTCTAGTGCCTTATTTGGTCACTTCCTCCTTCTGAGGCTGACTACCAAATTCCAGCATCAAACATATTCAAATCCAGCAAATAAAAGCCCCCTTCAGCTCACCTAAAGGACATGCCCAATTAAAATTAAACACCTCATCCTAACATATGGTTTCTCTTCTCTCTTTATAAACAAACACTTTCCTATGTGCTATGCCTGTCTCTTCTCTATCCAAAAACAGCCCTTTGTACTCCACGACAGATAATCCCTCCTCTTTCCCTCGGTCCCTCCCCGTTCCCCCATTCTTTATCTTCCATTTGTCTATTTCCTGACCTCTCTCCCTCTAGGGCAGATAAATCTCCTTTATGCTGAGAACTTGGTCTTGAGGGGCCAACACTGATGATCTCTTACCACAGTCACAGACCAACCTACTATAGATAATCTCTCATGCAAGGCTCTCATTCTAGGCACTTCGTGACAAGGCAGCACTGAACAGAACCATCATTCTATGACAGTGGCATCATATACGAAAGTATGCATGAGGCGCGGTTCAGGAGCTGGTATTTCTATTTTTCTTACTTTGTAAGTAAATGCATATAAATAAATATTCAGAAACATGACTACATTGCTGTTGCTGCTTTTATATTTACCACGTTAAAAAGAATACACATTATACAAAGTTTAGCTTCTACTCCTCTAGGGTCTTGGTCTATTTTTGTGCTTATAAAATGCTCTGTTCCATTCAATAATCTTTACCAACTTTAGGGGATAAGACCTTTGTTGCAAAACATTATACTCCTTCTATGTTAGATTATTCTATAAAAAAATAAAGATCTTTTCTCTACAGGTTAAAAATATTATAAAATTAATGCAAATGGGGCTAGTGGCAAATTTTCATCCCTTTTCTGCAAAACGACTGTGCACAATTACATGAAAACAGAGAAAGCCATTGGATTCTTATTTTGAAGTAGTATGCTTTACTACAAAAAGCTAGGAACTTAACTAGTTGTCTAGTGCAGAAGAGAGCATAAGCCTTTGCCTGCTGCATCTGTGAAGATGTATGATCAATACTAAAATAATCACTGAAGGTGAGATTAGCACTGTCTTTGGAGATTTGTTTTTGCTTTCAAGATATTTCAGCTACAGGAATACACAGCTGCCCAAACTACAGCAGACCAGAGCGACAAAATGCAAGCACAGTCTGAATATGTGGAGTATTGGTGCTGGAGTGTCTGGCTTCCATCCTCAACATCGCATAAAGAATAACAATCTCTGACAATGTGGATTGGGTTATCAAAGCAGCCATCCTCAAAAGACCCGAGGTTCTCATTTCTCGAATGGAGATCTTAAGCCAGTTTCATTTTATTATAAAGAAAAAAACAAAACAATGTCGCACACCTGCACCTTTCAATGAACCACCAGACAGCTGCTTAGCTTAGAAAACAAATTAGCACCTCAACACAATGCCACAGTAGTATCAACATTTGGGTGCCAAGAGGAAAAAAAAACGTCTATACCAAAACAACAACAACAAACAACAGCAAATAGGTATATCTTTTGATTTTAATTTAATATCATCTTTATTCTTTACACAATTGATTGCACACAAAACAAAGATTCAACCAGTTGAAAATTTTCATCCTGATGCATAATTCATGTACCAGCAATGATCTTCCCAATATATTAGGTGAGAAAAGTTTTCCCTTCAAATGAGAAGGCCATTCATATTAGCCACCATTCAGAGCCAATCTGTATTCAGGGAATTGGAGAGAATGAAAACAAAAGATAAGAACTGAGGTCTATTTGAATCTGTTCTATCTATTGGGTGAAAGACAAGGACAGAAAGAACATTTCATCTAATTGAAGACAAATGTGAGAACTGTCTGAGTGACAGCTGTATTGCTCCCTCTCAGAGCTAATTCTACCTTCCATCACATCTAGAAAAGAAGACACAGCATTACCTTCAGCGGATACTTATTTTTAATTGTTCCAAAGTGAGCACTTCTTTTATAAGTAATTGTTTTTTTAAGTGGGTACAAACACCTCCTGTCCTAATAGAAGGCTGAAGGTGAACAGTTATTTTGAAAAAAATTGAAATAATGTAATTATTAGTATCAGATTTGTAGCAAGGTCCAAGGCTGCCTCCCTACAACTCCCAGATACTCTCAGAACTGAGCCCAGGAGAGGTGAGTTCATCACCACTCTGGCCAACAGAGAAAGATTCCACAAAGGGAGAAGGGGGAGACAAACAGAAAGACAGAGACAGAGAGTTAGAGAGAGACAGAAAGAGAGACAGAGAGCTTTTAAAGAGACATTTTAATTTTATCTGTATGAATGTTTTTCCTGGCTGTATATATGTGCAATATGTGTGTGCAGTACCTGCAGGAACCAGAAGAGGTTATTGTATTTTCTGGAATTGGAGCTACAAACTCTTGTTGGGTGCTAGGAACCAAACCCATGGTGTCGGCAAGAAGAAGGAGTGATCTTAACTGCCCATTCATCATTGAGTCATCTTTCCAGCAGAGAGAGGAGGAGAGACGGAAGGAGGGGGGAGGGATGGAGGGAGTGAGGGAGGGGCTTTAAATTTATTTAAATTTTAATTTTGAGAATTGAACTACTCCATGATGAAATGGTTTTGAAGAAACAATGCTTCAGATTTAATCTAAAGCTATGATCTGTCCTCGTGCAAGAATGGAGGTCTTCATCCTCTCATGAAC
This sequence comes from Micromys minutus, assembly GCF_963924665.1. NCBI lineage: Eukaryota > Metazoa > Chordata > Mammalia > Rodentia > Muridae > Micromys > Micromys minutus. The sequence continues at coordinate 52,350,189 of NC_137954.1, read as the reverse complement.
AACTAAGAGCTAAGGCTCAGAGCCACCTCTCACCTAATGTCCACGCGTGTGGCTCTACCAGGCATCCATGGCACTTACTGCATGGCAGTTACTTCACTGTAACTGTATAGAGCATCTGACACGTAGTTACAGCAAAGTTGCACATAGTTACATACATCCTGATTATGACTAGTTACTGCTGTTTTCAGTGTTCTCCAATCAATCACTCCCTCCAATGCCCTGTTCCATAAGGGTGGGACTGCTTCACCACCACCATCCTAGTGAGGCACTTTAGGAGCTCTGCAAATATTAGCATATTGAAATCTCTCAGCTAAGCCTTGTAAAGCTCCCTGCTTAAATAACTTGCCTACAGTCACCGTATTAATTAAAATGATTTGACTAGTTTTTCTAGAAATTAGAAGAGCCAAGACCCACAGCAATCAGAACCCAAATGGTTATTAAAATAGTAAGGTAGCCCCATGAGAGAGGCAAGGCTATCTTACAAGGCAGACAAGAGGAAACACATAACATATGACTTAAAAACAGACATGATATTAAAGAAGGAGGTTCAGGAGGAGAGAAGAGAGGTTGTGGTTGGCCTCTAGAAGGAAGATCAATAAGAACAAAGCTTATTCAGAAGTGCTGCAGTCAAGCCCATTACTCTGTGTGCTAAGTTTAAAAACTAACAAAAATTTGAAAGAACACCCATTTACTGATTACCAGTTATGCTACACAAATCAAGACATGTTTTCTCCCTTAAATAACACATTCCCGGTATGAAAGACTTGAATCAATAAAAGGTTGTTAGAAATGACATTTGTATAATTTGTGAGGAAGAAATTCTCCCTCGCAATTCATGATTCTTGCTGCTTCAGAGAACTGAATGTGGGAGCAAGAGGAAGGATTGTCCTTTCCTCACTTGGGGTAGGTCAGTGATGGGAGAAGGTGTGTGAAATGCAGTGTACATCATCAACACTGATGCTTTATGAGAACGGCATGTACATCTGAATTAGGTGTTGATTCTTCATTGCTGAAAGATCTCAGCCTCAATTGATCCGTATTTAAGTCAGTGAAACTAGAGAGCAAGTAAAGTTAAGATACTGAGTTGATTTTCTATCTCAATTTTACCTATTTATTTCAAAATTTACTCTCTAAACATTTTCACAGCAAGATAACAATAGAACAAATACTATACATATTTAGAGATTTACCTAGTACTTGATCATATTTTAAATCCATTGAACAAAGTGAGTAGTTTACCAAAACAGGAATGCATATTCCCAACCAGACATTCTGAGAAAAACATGGAAAACACAGATTTCCATGGAGGAAAACAGAAGAAATATGATTGTTTCTCAGGAAATAGTTAATATAGCTTGGACTCTTGATTGTGAAGGAATCCAGCAGGTTGATGTGATGACCCGCTGGCTGCCATGATCAAGGACAAGCTTATATCCATAAGCCAGGGCTCTATGGGTGCTTGGGACAGGTTTGGATATTTCTGTGCATTGCTTATGAAGATTGTTTCATTTGGGTTTCTTTAAAGTTAAGGGTCTATCTCAGTAATACCACGGAAAATCAGCTTTTACCATACTGATGCTCAGGGTAAAAGCACCAGGCAAAGGGGCTTCCTTTTCTGAGGCCAAATTTATATGAGCACAGTAATGGTAGGAACAGCTCTGTCCCATGTGGAATGGACTCAGGGAAGCTGCAGTCCAAAGATAAGATAATGAATCGACTGAGTTGGAGAAGGCAAGGCTTCTACTCACTGGCATAGTGATCTGCATGCTATTAAAAGAAAAAGAAAATACAAACACCAAAGCACCAGGCAGGTCATTCAGTACAGGGTGCAAAGGGATTTCTGCCATCCTGGTCAGGATATTTCAATATGCAACATGTTTGGATTTCTAATTTTTTGGTAGGAAAATACCTGTTCTTCCTTTCATTCCCGCTTGCAGAATGACTAGATTAATTTCTGTACTCTTCTTTATCTCCCAACATGGACCCAGAAGCGTTCCCACCCATGTAGTAGAAAGAACACACTGACTCACACACAGTTCCAGACTTTGAACCATGGGGTCAATGTTTTCTAAATTCAACCTTTGGCTCTGGCCTAGATAAAAATGATTAGAAAGACTTTTACAAAGGTACCAAGAGAAGGCAGTTTACTGAACAAATAATTTTGGAACAGTTGGACATTTAAAGGGGAAAAAAAGAGCTTTGACATACTCAGGAAGGAAAAGTAGCCACTGAAAATAGATTGCTGTCGTATATCTGAGTAAAAGCTAAGAAACTTCTGAGAAGGAAATTGCAGGAGAAAAAAACTGTTCTGACTTCAGATCAGCATATTTTTTAGCATGATCATAAAATAAAAAAACTAAAGATAAAGGTAGACACTGTAGGTAGTGATCCAAGTGAATGGGTATTGTTTGATCTAGGCACCACCATGTCAGGAACCCCAGGCCTCAGCCCCATGGAAATGTCAAAGCCTTCTTTGTGTCTGAATGCCAATGTTGACAGTGTATGCGGAAAATGTCTAACATAGCTCTCTCCCAGCAGAGACTGTCAGCCTGAGTATCACTGCCTACAGAGCCTCCTCCCACTGACAGGCGTTGGACCTGCCTTCTTGTTCAGCCATATACATTAACCCTGACTCCTACTTATCATATCCAACAGCCCGCCTCCCTGCTCAACTGTACATAACACAATGAGTGGGCAGGGTGCTGCAGCTGCCTAGAGCCCAGGCCACCCCACCCTATCTTTTCCATATGTGTCTTCACATGTCTGTGCTTTCCTTAGAGTCTGTCATTTCTTCAATCCCAGTTATATAAAGTCCTGGAGCCATGGAAGAGCACAGCAAAACACCATCAACACATCCTGCTCTTCAAATAAAAGCAGAAGGCATCATCTGGTACAGAGTTCCTAGGGAAAGCATATAACTAAAAAGGATGAATCTACAATACACAGTCTTAAAATCACAAAAGAGGACAATACAACAGAAAAAATACAATTGAAACAGACACTTTAACAAAGGAATTGAAGATAACAATATGAGAAAAATTAGCCAACATCATTTGGGCAAAGGCAATTTAAAGCACCAACAGATCTGGCTGGAAAAGTTAAATGTGAAAGCATCGGCAGCAGAGAGAGATGTGAGATAGGAGTTGCTAGGCATGTGGAATGGTGCTGTCCGTTTAGACAAAGTTCGGAGTTTCTCAAATGTTTCGAACCACGGGTATCGACCCTAGGCAAACAGAAACTCATCTCCTTAAGCAGGTTCACAAGTGAATCATGGTCCTTCCCCAGTCAAAGACACAAAATAAGACATGTGATTATCAAATGGAAATTGTATGACCAAAGTCCACAAAATAAAATACTACACTGTGCAAAAGCAAAGTGATCTGTAAATGAAACACTATTCTAAGCAGAGGAAGTCGGGAAAATGCTGAAGAGGAGGTCTAACGCCAGCTCACTGGAGGAAGTCTGATGCCAGCTCACTGGAGGAGGTCTAACGCCAGCTCACTGGAGGAGGTCTGATGTCAGCTCACTGGAGGAAGTCTGATGCCAGCTCACTGGAGGAAGTCTGATGTCAGCTCACTGGAGGAGCTCTGATGCCAGCTCACTGGAGGAGGTCTGATGCCAGCTCACTGGAGGAAGTCTGATGTCAGCTCACTGGAGGAGCTCTGATGCCAGCTCACTGGAGGAGCTCTGATGCCAGCTCACTGGAGGAGCTCTGATGCCAGCTCACTGGAGGAAGTCTGATGTCAGCTCACTGGAGGAGCTCTGATGTCAGCTCACTGGAGGAGCTCTGATGCCAGCTCACTGGAGGAGCTCTGATGCAAATACCTACTACATGATTTCACCAAAGTATGTCTGAGGAAAGGCAAAATTTGAATAAGAAAAGTTTTACTACAAAGGGGAACACAACAATTTTCACAGTAATAGGTATGCTTGATATGTTGATCGCTTCAGGTATTATATATACAAATGTATGTTTTTGTGTATCTGTATGTGTGTATAGTTTTCAGAATTCATTATGAAACTAGAAGTTTTAAGGAGATTTTTGTTACGTATCTGCATTACACTTCAATAAATTGTCCTTTTATAAAAATACAAAGTATCCTTCTTTGATACTTATTACTTGCCTCAAATTATTGAACCTTTTCCTGAATCTCAGCTTCTCCACCATAAATTGACCACTGTCTAGTGCAGAAAAGTCTTTGCATAATTTCATTTGTTCATTCTTGTTGCTGAGTATCAGCCCACTGTATACAGGAATACCACTTATATATCCATCCTGAGTTATTTCCAGTCTTAAATAGTGTGAATGCCTTCAACCCATGGACATTTTGCAGTGTGTCATGGTTGCCAGCACTAAATAGTATTTTGTGCTTGAATTTTCATCTTTCTATGGCCAATGAAATCAGTTAATATATCACACAACAAGATAGGCCAAAGTGTTTTGACCACCAGAACCCTCAATGATTCATTACAGTCTTTGATATTTGTTTTGCTTTGATGTATTATTGTATTGAATTTCATGTGTCATCTTGTTTTACTCCCACCTAATTTGATAACTGGCTCTGATGAAAAAGTTTCTAATTTGGAGTCCGTACAAGGATATTCATCAAGTCTGAAAGCACAGTCTATTGGAATCCTTGTCTTTTCAGTACAATAGATACAGAGGCTGAGCTTCAAATCCTGAGGACCTATGCATATCCTTTGAAATAAGTTGTCTGTACTGACAAAAATGAACCATAGTCTATGCTCTTTTAATGTATAACCCCACCCCTAGCTCAGTGTCTAAAAGAAAAGCATATAGATACTCAACAAAAGACATTTACAACAATGTTACAGCAGGACTGTTTGTCATTGCCCCAAATGGAAACAAACTAGATAACATATAACATGTTTGTATGCAAGTCTGGTGGTTTAATGAGAAATGGCCTCTATAGGCTTCTGTATTTGAAGACCTGGTCGCCAGTTGTCAGTGCTCTTTGCAGAGGTTATGAGACCTCTGAGAAGTAGAGCCTTTTCGCTTAAAGTATGCCACTGGGGTAGGGCTTTGTGGATTTATAGCTGTCCTGGATAGTTTTATATCAACTTGACCCACCATATAGTCTTATGAAAGGAGTTACTAAAATGCCTGTGAAGGAAGCAGTTTCTTAGGCAAGGATTGATGTAGTAGAGTCAAGTCCTCTGTGGGTAGTGCCAGCTCTGGGCTGGTGGGCTTGGTTTCAGAAAGGAAGCACTTCTGCATGGCCTCTGTATCAGTCCCTGCCTTCTGGTCTTTGCCCTGATTTCTTTTCATGATGGATCATGAGCAAAATAACCCTTTCCTCCCCAAGTTGCTTTTGCTCATGTTGTTTCACTATAGCAACAAAACCCTAACTAATACAATATTCCTCATCAGACTTCCTGCTTGTGTTTTTAAATTTAAAAAAAAAAATTCTTTCTGAATTTCTCAGCTTGATTCATTAAAAACATGGCTTCTTGAGGTTATGATGTCACATAGTAATTACATCCATTAGCAGTGATTTTATTCTTTCAAAGTTTAACTATATGAATATTTATCTTTTGAGTAAAGTGTATGGAAATTATTTAATAATACTATATAAATAGGTTCAACTTTATGCCCCCTCAAAAAAAAAAAAAACTGACAATTTCAAAGTCTGAAAACATTTAAAATTTGAATATATTGGAATATCTGTCTGGGCAGTATTTGTTGCTATAATATCTTCCAATGGTGGAGTCTAGGTGTCCTACTGAGCCAGGACTTTCTGGCCTAGTTTAGTAATGATCCTACAACCCCCATATAATGAATAACATTCACATAATAGAGTCAGCAGAACTGAGAGCCCTGGTGTCTGCAGCTGCATACACATCGGTGAGTGGTTGTGGCCTCTGCCCAGCAGACACACATAGTGAGTCTCACTTCCTACGGGACACACTCAGTTCCACTTCACGCAGATCCAGTGTGATCTCTGCTTTGAACTCCGTTGCTTCAATTAGCTTGAGGGAACTTAGGAACTTTGGAACAGCACCCTGCCTTCCCTCCCCATTTAAGTCTACAAAGATTTCTTTTTTTGTTATTGTTGTTGCTGCTGTTGCTACTTTGTTCTGTGCTTCTTATAGCTCTAGTACAGGCAACAAACGTTAGTTTTTTTACCCACACCGAGGTAACAATCCCTCTAAGCCAATGCTTTCTGACCACTTGCAATCTTTAATGTTGTGAAACATAATCCTCATTTTGATGTCTAAACAGAACCTTCTTCTGCAACAGCTTTGCCACTGAGGTTCTCCTATTCTGACATGCCACAGCTGGAGTGAATCCTGCATTCTGTTCTTCCTCCTATCCAGCATCTTCTTGGTTGCCTTTTTACCTCCTCCCTCAATTTTCATGCTTAGCCAGGTTGGCCATTTCAAATAACCCCAAAAGTCCTAGGAAAAGTCACGCTTCCTTCCAGATTGTTCACAACACATTTCTATGTGCTGAGATGATGGCCTTTCGCAGGTGAATTTGGAGATTACAAGTGAGGCACAGAAAGCCGCCATTTGCTGAGGATGAACCCACAGTGCCCGGTCCTATTCAGACCTAAAGTATTTCTACACATAATGATTATAAGTTACTAATTTCTTAGAAACAGTAAAATTGTTGATAAGTATCTTGTAACTTATTTTTGCCAGAATCAATTTCAACCTGATTTAATTACAGGATCAACACTGGGGGTCATTTTTGATTCAGGAAAAGTCCCTGATCAGAATTTGTTGCCTCTTATATCCCTAATGGGCTTACTACTTCTGGATTAGAATTTCAGTAATACCAACATTGCAGGCTACATTGTTCTCTGCTTGGATTGCTGGTAACTATTGGTGATAGTGTGATCTCTGTGACATGTCTTCAATGTTTCCCAGTAGATGAATACCTGCCTTAAGAAAAGGAATAGAGCTAGTCCGTATTTTAAATGATCTTTCCCTGCTAAAAGTATATTTATTCTAAAAAGTAAAAATCAAGATGTCTAAATTGTAAAAACTCAACTACTCAGAAGTCGGATTATAGTGAGGAATCATGTTGGTCTAGTGAAATGCAGCAGTCTCTCCTCAGCAGAGACACTTCTCTTTATACTGATGGAAAACAAAACAGAAAAGCAAAACTGGATATGGCACAGAGATCAACAGACTGTGAGGAACCCAGCCCTAATGGGCACATCTATGGCACAACTCTTGCACCTAACGATCAAGTAACATCTCAGAAGAGACAGGAAGTCTGTAAGAGATGTCTGCTGTGAGATTGTGCCTATTTGAAATGGTTGTGCAGTGAAACTTGGACAAGGTATTGTCAATAGACATGCCACCGAAGAAGGAAAATCTTATGGAGGGAACTAACAGCTGAGGAGAGAAAGGAAGAATTCACCTCTTCCAGGGTGAAGCCTGTAACTGGTCATCCATTAGAAAGTGGTCAGCTTGGAAGCCAAATACACAGAAACCATAAAAGTGGAGGCAGCAAGTTATATGTATGCATTTGTACAAAGATACATAATATATTTACATACATGTAACACTGTTAATCAAAAAGAAATCTGTTTAACATTGATAAGCAAAGAAAAAGAGGCCTTCAATTTGAGAGGCACAATGAGGGGCACAATGAAGGAACAGGAAGAAAGAAAATGATATAACTATGTTTTAATTTTAAAACATTTAAAAAAAATAAAAAAGTAGCATTGCCTGTTTCTAGTATTTTGTATTTCAATGAAAGTCATTGTCTGAATATAGTTACTTGTAAAATTTCTCATTATTGTATTTAAGATATGTGTGCCTGTCAAACTACCAATATAAAAGAAATGTGCAAGGAGTGGTTTCTGACTATTCAGCAGTAGCTAATAATTCAATAGTCTACTTCACACAAATTAACTTAAAATAAACTGAACAGTCATAATAAATACCAATAAGAGCTGGCTTGAGATTTTACCAGATGAGGAGGTGACTGCTGCACTTATCGGTGGGTATAAAAATAAATATTTACACTGTAGTCACTGACTGAGCCAGTTTAGTAAAGCAGTTGTTATAGGTTATTCTCTAAGATCCATGACTTTGCTGGCCTTGCGTAGTTGGTCGGATTTCCAGGACCAGGCTCTATTTACCTTTTCTTGAGTGGGCCTTATATTTGATTAAAGAGCTCTTAGTTACCACCAAGGTATGTGTGCACGTCCTACACACTTAGGGGTATCCTGACATGCTGGTCATTGTTGCGGTTAACAGGCATCACAGCTGGGTAGGGTTGTTGGCTGCTGCCCTCTTTGGGAAGCTTCAAGATAGATGGATGTCATCATAGAAAACCATAACCAATCAAAAGCAGATCTGTGGAGCCCAGTCCTAACCAATACATCTACAATACATCTCCTGCACCTAAGGCTCAGGGAACATTGCAGAATAGAGGGCAGAAAGAGTCTAAGAGCCAGAGGACCGTGGAGTTTGCTGTGATGTCGTTTCTTTAAGAGATGTCAGAAGATACACCAATGAAATGCCATCAAATGGTAAACAAGAGCTGAGTGATAAAACTACCAGTAGACATGCCTAAGTATAGGGGGAAAGGCCATGAGGAATCAACCAGACAAGAATGACAGGAAACTAAGAAATGACGATAGTGGGAGAAAGAGTCCTTGCCAACCAAGAGCATATCAATTAGTTATCCAATACTAACTGGCCATCCCTGAGAACAAGTACATACAATAGCATTGTATAGACTCAGCAGATTGTACTTATACATTTAGTTATGTATGTGTGTATGTAACAACAATTAAAGAAAAAGAGAATAAATTTTAAAAAGCTAAAAGTCAGGGAGTATGTGGGAATTCCCCTTTGAAAGAGACAATAGAAGGGAGAAATAGTGCAATTATAATTTCAAAAATAAAAAGAATATCAAAACTATTATATGAACACTTATACGTATTTTGGCTAAGGTTACATGTGAAGATTTTGTTTGGACATAGAAACAAACCTTTAAGCTTTGGTTATTTTATATATTAGGAAGACACAGCCAGTGATTACAGCTAGAAAGTTGAAACCAGGCAGACAAACCATAGCCATGAGTTATACAGTTTGTGTAGACTGTAGCCTGTTTTCCTATGGATTAGAAGCAGAGGGTGGGTTTTGCATCTCAAACAGTTGTCACAAAAGAGAGAAAATGTGAACTATGGCATTTATGGATACAACCCTGAAAATCTTCATTGTCTAACTTTTCAGAGTAAATTTTATTAATTTCTAAGCTTGTGAATGACCTACACCTACCTATTCCTGTGATATTCAACCATCACTGAATATCTGACCAGTGATGTAACCACATCCTGAACTCCCACCCCTCACTCTTCATTTCCCAAAACACTGTCTATTTACCTTCCTCTTCCAGACACTTCTTTTTGTGTATTCAAAGAGTATTAAAGGCCTTATCTTTTAGAGCTTTGATTTATTTTCATTTACTATTGTACTGCTAATGGATCCATTGGTGTAGTTCAGTTTTTCCCACATCCTTTACGCTGAACTGTGTCCACCTCTCCCATTCCTGGTAGTCAGGCCTATGTGGTGTGGTGGAGTTCTTTGAAATACTTGGTGTGTGACTTGTAACTATGTAATCATGATCTCCAGGTTAATAGCTCACTGCTGTTTCACTCCAAAAGTTTACTTCTGACCTAAAAACTCTCTATATATTTAGATGGGGGGGGGGTGGATTTTTTTTTACAGGCAATGTTATTTTATTTTAAAGAAATATTTCTCTACTCACATCTAAAATAATTCACTTTAGTTTCTACTGTGAGTTCTCAAATGTTGCGCTCAATGACGGTCTTGCTTTTCCCTCAGCCCTCGGTTTGGCTTAGGCATGTATTTTACTTAGAGGTGCCTTTTTTGGTTTTTGCCGGCTGTAAAATCATTTGGCAGCTCTGTTTTTCCAGCTGAACAACGCCATCTTTCGTCACATCTCAGGATTGCATGTAGGTCTCCCACACCACTGTTTGGCCATGCCTTTAGCCACACTGTGCTGATTAGTACAGTTTCGGAATAAGTTGTGGGTCACAGTAAGTGGCTGCTCTCTTCTTCCCCTTCGAAGCATTAGGTTTATATCAACCAGCTTCAATTCCACACATCCCTTAAAATCCTCTTATCAATTCCCTTTGCACTTTGCTTAATATTAAAGTAAATATCTATTTGACTCTGGGGAGGTAGAGTGTTTTGCAAATATTCAGTTTTTTTGGTGCTTCAAATAATACAGAATAGTTCTTCATCTACTTAAGCTGTACCTTAAATCAATTTATACTGTAATGAAATCTTCCCTGTAACGGGCTTGTGTCTTATTCTCTTTACTTGAATGTACTCAACATTGATCGACAATGTCATAAGCTATATTTTCCTTCAATTATATACATACACATACACATACACATGTACATGTACATGTACATTATATACAGATACAGATATACATTCACATACATCATATAACATACACATATAAATTTGGTGCTGATGTATAGAAATGCAGCTAACTTTTGGATCTTTGGCCTCCAAACCTTGCTTAATTTTTTCTATGTTTTCTAACAGTAGAAACATAAAAACCTTCCAGATTTTCAAAAATAAACAATGAGAAACAATGACATATTTGTTTCATCTTTTCATATACTAATTTCTCCTCTCTATTTTTATTTTCATCTGTGATCCAAGAACTCTGAAACAATGTTAGCAAAAAGTAATAAGGTGAATACCCTTAAATAACTAATTTTAAAACAATTTTCTGAGTTTCATCTGAGGGTTTTTAAATAGGTATTTTACTAGATTTCATATTCTTTTCTCTTCAAATTTAGTAGGGAGGATTAAATTTAATATAACTCATGTCTTTGGTGAAACAGCCCAAAAAGTTTTCAAGTTTAGTCTTTTGATATGGCAAATTAAGGTTTTAAATATTTTTTTATATTAAACCTTGTGTCCTATATCTCAAATCAACTCATGTTAATAATAGTACATTACATATTAAATGCAGGTATACATTTGATTTGAGAATATTTTATAGTTGTATCTTGAGTGAAATAGGGCATTACAATATTCTTTTTTCCGACCATCTCCTTCTGGTATTGTACCTCATTATACTGGCCCTCCTCCAATGTACAGACATCTGTCTTTCTTCTGTTTTTCTATTGCCAAGGGCAGTATACGTAACTCTGTAATAAAATCTTTCTTGAGACTTATGGAGAAATTTCCTTCTGAAGCATTTTAAACACCTATGGAACAACTTAGCATTTTGTTATGTTTTATTTTAGGTCAATTATTCCTTCAAATAATGGAATAGATAAAAGACAATTTGACATATCTCTCTGTACTAGTTACAAATAAAAAGATGTGTTTTACTTATAAGTTGTCTGTTTCCAGCACTTTCCACGTGTGCTGTCTGGTGGTTCTCTTCCTATTGAATCATGTCTGCCTGAATGGAAGGAGGAGATGCATGAGGCAGAGAGAACAGGAATCATACAGGGTGGCCAAGAGAAGCTTACCTGGAGATTAGAGATTCTGTGGACCCTTCCTAAGTGATCAGAAACAGGTACTGCTGAGGAGAGGAGCATGACCAGCCAGAGCAAGTGCCTCCACACAATGCAGGGAGCCCCAGAGCACAGGACTCCTTTCTTATCAGCGTGCTGGGGCACCTACCCTTGGGCCAACCACGCTCCTTTAAGTAAGGTAGAATCATTTCACTGGTCTGGCACTGGTGCCTTATCTGGAGTGAAAGATGTTTGTCCTGTCTTCCCAGGAAGTCACACTTTAACACAAATGTCTCTCGTGTGTTCAGTCACTGGCTTTGGTGTCTCCTTTGGCAGTCATACTCTTATGGTCTTCCATTTCTGTTAATTAACCTGCCTTATTGCTTTTGATCTTAATAAACCCATGAATTGTTTACCTTTTATGTTGATTGTATTGAATCAATACTCACTTGTTATTTTAATTTATTTCTTGTTTGTTCCTTGAGTTTAATTTTGACTGTATTTTAAGTCCTTCAGTAGCATTTTTCATTTCAGCTACAGTTCTCCTGCTCACATGAATAAGGACTATATAAATATAGCAAATACAAATTTTTCATCCACAAATTTATGTACTTTCCCATTCTGCTTTCATTTTTGTCATTAAAACTTAGTATTTAAATTTTTATGTATATTTAGAAGGTATATATTTATATACTTATAATGTATATTTGTGATTTATATATTTATAATATATATATAATTTAGTGGCAGAGTAGTGTTTTCAAATGTTAACTTCCAATTTGATTGCTAGATGGTCATGAAGATCATGGTTTGTGTAGCATCTGTAAATGTAATTTATTTAGGCTTTCCTTTTGACCTAATACATAGCCAATGATTGTAAATGTTGCATATTTGCTAGAGAAGGAAAATAGTATAACATTTTTGGTGGCAGAACACTCTACACCGTCACTTTGAATCAAGTTATCTACTTCTAAGTTTTTAAGGTACGTTTAACCAATAGTTAAAGGAAAATACGCATTACAATCTCCTTAATGGTAGAGAAAATTTTATTTTTATGATGCCTCTATGGGAACATACATACATAAGAAAATTTGCTGTTCCCTGTAAGTCCCTTACAAACTCTATTAGTAAACACCTTTAACACCTCAGTGTATCTTTCTGATACTCAGAAAGAAGCATTCCTCGTTAGATGTGCACTTGGTATTTTTACTTCCAATGTGTGTGTGTGTGTATGTGTGTGTCTGTGTGTGTATCTCTATCTCTTTGGGGAAATTTTGGTTTTACTTATCAGCCACTGGTTCACTTCATCTTTTTCCCTGTTGAGTTTTAGGTATTTATGATTATGAAAATTACAGTGATGGTTGAAACATTTTTTCGTTTATTTTGTCATAACACATTACCTCTACATTGTTACTTATTTTTTCATGGTTTTAAATTGCATTCTAAGTCGGCGCCTACACCATACCTTGAAGAAAGGCACGTGGCACACTCTACATTCTTGACCTTCCCTGCCTGTGACCTTCGTTAATGAGATAATCCTTTCTTTTTGTTCTGGTCAAGTTACCTAATAACAATTAAATCACAACTATCTTTTATTGGTCTTTTCCACTTAATAATTTCTTTCAGAATTAACTATCAGATGAAGAACCATTTAGAAAGCCTTTGAGGCTTTTATGGAGAATACTAATTTTCAAGCTGCCAAATTTGAGTTGCAGTTTGGTCAACATAAAGTTATTGTATCTTTAATATTTGAACAGCTATATCCAGTTATCTTTACACCCCTTGTTGCTATTGAAGGACAATACAAATCTGGTTGTGTTCTTTTTTTATGATTGACTTGTCCTTGATTCTAGGAATTTTTTCTTTGTCATTGGTATTCTAAAAATCTAGGAGGAGGTGTTTCAGACATATTGCATCAAAATAAAAGTAGATTATATTCCTTTTATCTGTGCGGGTAGAAGGAGACTGATTCTGGACAATCTCATATATATATATATATATATATATATATATATATATATATATATATATATATATGTAATGTTCTGCATGAATATGTGTATATATTTAATATTCTATGTATATGTCTTTATATCTCCTTATCAAATCATTTGTGGTTGTTTATATATTTATATGTCTTTAAGGCTGACTACTTGGGATTAGATAATCTAATAGGTGCTCATTCCTAGAGAAGCCATGAATTGTAGTCAACTTTTCAGGCTGTGGAGTCTTCTTGTAAGTTTTCTTCCATTCACGTGGCTGATCAAAATGCAGAGAAACAGACTCTGAGGTAGCCAACCCTCACTGATACACCTTTACCTACAACCCAACCTTACACCTAAGGCTCAGGGAACACCGTGGAAAAGCAAGAAGATGTGATACTGTAGAAGTCAAAGGACCAGGACATCAACTGTGAACTAGGATCTTCTCTACATAATGGGAATGTATGCCCATAAGAACCTCAACAATATGGTTACCTATAAACATAACCCAATCACTACAACACGTAATTTTATTAAATATTTTTAAAACAACCATACTGTCCTGAACCATATGTATATGTGTCGCCATTCATGTCTCACATAATTCAACAAATTGCAAGTCAATTTTTAAATGAAATTTAAGTATTATAAGAACTTTATATTACTCTAAAAGAGAGTAAAAGTTCTTTTAACTTTGAGCATTAATCTCTATGATAAACAATGTTAGGATGATGAAGTAAAGCACGCTTTGGACTTTAATGCACAGAGAAAATAGCATAATAAAATGCAGCACACACAGGAAAGGAGAGAGCTGAGAACTTCCAAGGAGTGCGGAAAATGGACTGTGCTTTAAAAATGATAGATCTCAGCTCAAATAGAACCGCAATTATGTTACATAAAACAAATGCTTCAACTGTAAGGAAAATGTGATCTAACTGGATAAAGAAGAGTACTGTGCAATTACAGGAGACATTGAAAACATAAAATCATAGAAAATATGATAATAGTCCTCCCAAAACCCTAATCAGAAGAAAATTGATAAAGCTAGATCAATATAAGATTAAACAGGCTATTAAAAGATACCATTATGCAGGAGACATTTCAAAAGGCTGAGCTTAATTCTTATGGAAATTACATTTATTTACTAAAATCATTTCTTCAAAACATGCATAGCAAGAATTAACCCAGATCATAGGACACTAAGCTAAGCAATTGGAGGGAGAAAACAATCTGTCATAACCGACTGAAGACTTAGCGCTGCAAATCACCAGGTCCTTTCATATTAAGTTAAGGAGTCAGTACAGTTATAGCCAAGTGTATTGTGAAAGGACACCAGCAGAGTCTCAGTGAGGAGCTTCAGTTCTCATGATCCCGTTTTGTTTATGAATCTTTGTCTTCACAAATCTGGACTCAGAACACTCTTGGACTTAAGGTCTGCAGGAGTGGCTTGCTGGGACACTGGCTGTCCTTAAAGCCACACCTCTTTTAAATCTTAACAAACATTCCCTTCCAGTTGCTTTCCATAGTGAATACACAGGACATTTTTTCACAATTATTGTGTATCTTTAGGCTTTCTGAGTTTCCTTTTCTATCTTCTTGTGGTTATAGATTTTATTGGTTGTTTTTGTATACAGTGTGATAATTCTGTGACCCTGTAGTTCTCAGCTCAAACCAGCTCACTCCTAACATATGATCAAGTTTACGCATTACTTGATTTGATAACATTTTGTTCAAAAAAGGTTCGCACCTATGTTGATGCTAAAGAGCGACTCACAATTTTCCTTTGATGCCCCTGTCCAGTGTTGGTATGAACACTATGCTGGCTTTGTGGATTGCTTTGTAGCACTTGCTAATTTTTACATTGCTCTTATTTCTTAAATACTTTCCAAAAAGAAGGCATGATAAAATTCTTTCATGAATTCAATTTTGTCTAATTTTTCCTTCCAATTCTGCGTGTTTTTTTTTTTTTTTTTCTCTCCATAGTACCCTGTTTTGGAATTCTTCCTGGTCAAATACACACTACACCAGCACATCCCATCTTTCTTTTATAACACTTCTTACCTTTCAGTCTTGCAATATCTATTTCCCTGTTGTTGTTTGCAATATGTATTTTTATAATAAAGTTCTTTGGACAAAAATTGTTTTAATATATTATATTCCACTTTTCTCCTCCTGTAACTCACAACTCACCTCCCTACCCACTCAACTCTAAGCCCTGCCTTTCCCTGTCTCTTTAAAAATAATATAAAACCAATTATAAAGTGTAAAAGACCAAGAAACTAATTTTGTCTCTCTCTCTGCCTCTGTCTCTGACTTTCTCTCACTTTCACACACACACACACACACACTCACACACACACACACACACACACACACACAGTTGTTTATAAAAATACCAATGAGCTCATTTATTTTGTATTGGTCATTTACTGCTGGGCAAGGGACCTACTCTTAAGAGTGATTTGTTTCTCTTGTGAGACTCCCTTGGAGAAAGCTACTTTTTTCATTTCATGTGGTTATCAATTGGAGATGACTTTATGGTTAGGGACAAAGTCATATGTCTACCTCTTATTTTAGCTCTAGGACACCATTGGATAGAGTCCTGTGTAGACCCATGCAGGCCATGTGAATGTTGCCTCAGTCTCTGTGAATTCCTGTGGTGTGTGTGTGTGTGTGTGTGTGTGTGTTGGGTTGTGTTCAGAGGGCCTTGTTTCCTAATGTCCTCCAAACCCTCTGGCTCTTACTATTTTTCTACCTCCCCTTCCTAAGGGGAGAGACTTAATGAGTCATCTTACTTAGGGCTGAGTGTTCTGAGGTCTCCCACTCTTTGCACATTGTCTGGCTATGATTCTCTATTTCCATCTGCTGCAGGAGGAAACATTTGTAATGATGGCTGAGCAAGGCACTTACTTACTAGTCCTGATAGCCAAGTGTATGTAAAACAATAATACAGGATCATATTCAGTATACGTAAAATGTGCACATGTGTATATATTAGCTATAAACACTTTACAGTTGCAGTTCTTCATTTCTCTAATAGAATCCTGACTCTAAGAAGGGATCTTCCCAGTTAGAAAAAGAGTTGAAAGAGCTGAAGTGGTTTGCAACCCCATAGGAAGAACAACAATATCAACCAAGCAGAACACCCAGAACTCCCAGAGACTAAACCACCAACCAAAGAGTACACTGTGAGGGCTCAATATCTCAATGTAGGGGAATTCCAGGGCAGGGAGATGGGAGGGAATGGGCTAGTAAGTGACTACTCTCATAGACGCAGAGGGAGGGGCAAAGAAGAAGAAGAAGGGATCCTCCTTCCTTGGGTTGAGCTTAGTCATGTTTCTTCAGCTGCTGGCCTGTGAGTGGATACCATGCTAGAAACACCTTTATGGTACTTCTGCTCTTTGCTTTGCTGCTTGAACTCTAGCTGTCCCTTATGAGACGAGATATCCAAGACTGCTTCTGTACGTTTATCTCAAGAACCTGAAAAAATACACATGGCACAGGCTTGAGCCCAAACCTCAACCTGGAGCTGACATGAGATTAAGTGTAGAGTAGACGGCGCTACTTCAGCATAGCAGCGTCAGCTACCGTGCACAGGACCTGCAGCTCTGTGGAGATGAGATATTTGGTGTCATTTTGCAGTTTCACGTGCTTTTGCTCTACACCCACAGTTCTGTAGGGAACTCCCTGGTTTGCCATGATATACTTTGGTAAACTCATTACTGTGGTCTTTCATTGACTTCCTAACATGACATATGGAATAAAGTGTTATTCAATAGCCAACTTTATTCAGAGAAGCAGAAAAGTTATAGTCTGCTGGTTTAAAAAGTTCATATAAAGAAAGTTCACATGAGTTCAAGCTACATACAGTAACAGAGATAAGCCATGCTTGGCAAAAACATGTTTTTCTGTAGGATCATCAAAGGATAGTTTAAACTCATCTAATAATCAAAGATGTGTAATAATAAGTAATCTGAAACAAACTCACCTCTTTTGCTACACCTGGAAGAAATTAAAACACATTCCAAGAACCTTTTCATGTTCTGAAGAAACTGAGTCTCAAGACTTTGTTCTGTTTTCTTGGAGTGCTCCCACAAGTACTCATAATTCTCACATGATTCCATGTCTGTGCTGTTTTGATAACACAGCAATAAAAATAATTCCTAATGATAATCTGCTATACCCACAGATCAGTGCCTCACTCAGCCACCATCAGAGAGGCCTCCTCTTACAGTAGTAGATTGAAGTTAGCCTGGTGACCAACAACTGGACAGTATGCAGAGAGTGAGAGACCTTGGAACACTCAGTCCTAAGTGAGATGTCTTCATCAAACCCATGTCCCAGGGCTTAAGAAGCTATGAGGAAGAAGAGTTAGAAAGATTGTAAGAACACGAGCAGAGTGGATTGATGACATCAAGGAAGTAGTCCTTTCCAACAGGACAGGAATGACCTATATGAACCCAGGGAGAGGGTAGCAATATGAGTGGAGCTCATGCAGGTTCAAACCAGAGGGGTTTCAGCACTGAGAAGGGGGAAGTGGATATTTTCTTCTACATCAAACCAGAAAGCTATCCACAGTAAACACCTGCTTGCAGAGGAAAACTTAGTTCTCTCCAGATGATCCCTCCACCTATGAGCTATACTTAATGGTAACCTCATGCTCAGTGGTAGATAGCCAATACAAGATAAACTCCAGGATATTTTTGTAGAATTTTTGTCTCATAATGATTTTGGTTATTTTTGTCTTGTTCTTTTGAATGCATATTATGGTTTCCATTATGGAGGCCAGATGGTGTGCCAGGAAGCAACATAAATTGACTACAGCTTAGTTCCCAGTAGCAACCTTCTGAAACCTCAAGAGCTCTACCTTCGCTGTTCTCTACCTTCAATGTTCTCATTACTCCTGGCATTCTTGTCTTCCAAATTCTAACCAGAATAGTCTGTTTGCACTGTAACACTCGGCCTACACAGTCCTATGGCTTTTCTACCCAAATTTCCTACCTCTTTCCCAGTCTGCATGCAAAACAGACCAAAAGCCTAAGAACTCCATGGGCATGTTTATCAGTGTGTGCCCCTCCTCTGTAGTACCAATTCACCTGTGTTTTATTCTTTTCTCATTCTATAAATAGCTGACAAAGGCAATTTACCAGAGGAAAGGATTGTTTGGCTCACAGTTTGAAGGTAACCTGTTATGGTAGAATGGAGTCATGGTGACAGGAACCTTCGGAAGCAGGTCACATGGCCTTTGTAGTCAAGAAGCAGAGATGAAAGCTGGTGCTTGGCTCACCTTCTCCTTTGAACACACTTCAAATATTACGGCATGGAGTGGTACAGCTCACATTCCAGGTGGGTCTTCTCTGCCTGGTTAACCTTCTAAAAACATACTTAAGGCACACCCACAGGTATGCTTCTACAGTGACTTCAAATCCAGTCATGTGACAATGCAGATAATGACACACAGTGTGTGAAGCTGTAAAGCTTGAGAACACATGGGAGACATGCCAGTGACCTTGAGTTTGAGGAAGAGCCCAATGATAGTTAACGTCAGTCTAGCAGAATCTGGCCACATAGGAGACAACCCTACACGCATACATATGAAATATCTCTCTGTGAGGAATTTATGCCCTGCTCACGATGTTTTATGTCAGTCAGCTTACTTTCTGTATAACAATTACTGTGAAGGTGGGTGGCCACTTTGCCTGGACTATTTTGAAGGTGGACTATGAGCTGAATACCAGTGTGCCACCTTCAACTTTATAACTATGGCAGCAAGGTGACCAGTTGCTTCAGGCTCCTTTGCAGTGACTTCCCTGCTGTGTTGGATGTACCTTCCAACTATGAGCTGGAATAAGCCATTCTCCTTTAAGTTGCATTTGTCAGGTGATTTATCATAGTATCAGGAGAAGAACCAAAGACAAGCCCATAGACACTCTAGGAAAACCTGACTGCCACAGCATAGAGGTTTAATGTTTTAAATTTCACCAAAAATTATCATTTTTTTCTTCTTTTGAAGATATCACTAGGAGAATAAAAACAGAAACTAAAATTTTGGGGAGATATTCCCAAATCACATAAGAGGCAGAGTCTGTAGCTGCACTGCACAGTCACCAGGCTTTCCTCCTCTGGGCTTGAAGGAGTTAAAGGTCTGAACTAATAACATTTGACTTGATTCTTTGTGGGAAAAAATGAAGATTTGAGATGATAGATGTTAACTGTTACTGCTGATTTTTATTCTCTTAACCACTTGGTTTAAAGACTAAGCTTATTGGCAACCAGGGTTTAGGCTCTCTTTTCCTCTCAGAGAAAAGAGTCTACCAAGGCACAACATTTCTTTCAGTTTCACAAGGCTGCTCTCCAAACACTGGCCATGGTCATAATCTGAAATTTCTTGGAGAGAATCATCAATGTAATCAAATCTATCCCTGCACCCACCACTAAAAACTCCAACACATTTTCTCCTCTGTATTGGCTCCCAGTTTATACACAACAATATCACCTAAAATAGCACATCACAGATTCCACAGTGACATTAAGTAACAACCTGAAGACACTCTAATAATAAACCGTCAGCAGAGAGATGCTCCGGTGTTGAATATAAACTCATTGCTATTATCACATTTCCAGAGAGTATCAGAGACTGAATTTCCTTGCAAATTTGAGCCCAAAATGATTCAAATCCAAAGAAACTGAACTTCAAAACATAATTTTCTTTCTCATGAGAGCTACTCTCAAAGTCTAAATCTGTCTCCCAATTTTGCTTCATATTGAAGAGTTCTAAATATGATTCCACGATTGAACCTAGAGCCTTTTTCTACTTTAGTGTGATTTTTTTTCTGACTCTCAGAAGTTGAACTAATTCAAAACTAAGCCTCTCATGATTATTAAATATAAATGATTCAGAGAGTTAATCGCTGTCTTAGTTTCTGTCGTTGGGACAAAACAGTGACAAGCACAGCATAAATGGAATGCTTGTTCCTGCTCATGGTCGGTGAGACAGCCTGTCATGGTCAGGGCAGCAGAAGCTTGCAGCAACTGGTTGTATTATGTCCACAGTGGGGAGAGGAGACATTGGACTAGTGCACAGACACCCACTCAGGTGTACCTTCCATTTACATAGTTCAGGGTCTGCCACCAACACAATGGCCCTTCTTACAATGAGTATGAGTCTTCTCAGATCAATTTAGTCAACTGAGACACCCCTCACAGATATCAAACTACACAATCCCTCACCTGTGTGACCCAGTTGTCAATACTAACCATCAGAGTTGTATTCTCAGGAATTTTGTTTCACTAGCCTGTCATCTCATAGAAGTTATGAAGTAAAGCAGCTTAAAATCTATAACAGTTACTTCATGCAATCTTGAATACAGAAAACTACTGTAGTGTGCCCAATAATACACTTATTTGGGTTATTGTAATAAGGAAGCCTAAATAGCATGTTATCCTGTTGACGATTTTGTGCTCTAGGGCATAGCACTGTGAAGCAGCTTTCCACACATGGCTCCTTTGTGCCAGGACACTTCCTTTGTGTGGTGAGATGTTTCCCAACATCCTGGGATTCTACCTATGGGATGGCAATAGACTGCCTAAAGACATCCCAGCAAATTTTTGTTAGCAGAATGAATTTTGCACATGTTAGTCAGATAGAAACTAGAGTGGGGGAGGTTTCTTTGGGCTTACCATGTAGTGCACAGTTCATTACAAAGGGTAAGAAAGGGTTGGGGTGAAACAGAAGCCAAGGAACACAGGAGACCTTTGGGGATTGGGAAGTCATCCTAGCTCCTCCACCCACAAGGAATAAAGCTATGTCTGCACTGACTTTAACTTTGATGATGATGGTGGTGGTGGTGATGGTGGTGGTGGTGGTGGTGGTGGTGGTGATGATGATGATGATGATGATTTGCAACAGGGCTCTCAAGATCCTAGTAAACCACTAACTAACTAGCTATACTTGTTGGGTATGGGTATAAGCACAGGTAATCTTCCTGTCTTTACTTCCTCAGTGTTAAGGACACAGGATCACAAGATATATAAACACCATTTGGGGGACTGGAACACAGGTCCCCAAAGCTCGTGATAAGGCAAGAATTTTTTCTCTTTTTTTATTAGATACTCTGTATTTACATTTGAGATTTTATTTCTTTACCCTGTCCACTCCCATCACTCCTCCCCCTCCAGTTGCCTTCACAAAGGTGCACTCCCTTCTGATCCCCCTCTCCACCCCATTGCCTGGACATTCCCCTACATTGGGAAAACATGCCGTCTCTGAACCAAAAGCCACTTTGCACATTGATGCCAGACACTGCTATTTTCAGCTATGTATGCAGCTGGATCAATAGGTCTCTCAAAGTGCACAAAGGTTGGTGTTTTACTCCATGGGAGTTTTGGAGGATTTGGTTGCTTGTTAGTGTTGTTATCTTCCTATGAGGTTGCAACCCTTTCAGCTCCTTAGGTCCTTTCTTTAGTAACCTCATTGGGATCCCTGAGTTCAGAAGAATGGTTAGCTGCAAGCATGCTCAGCTGTATCTATATGACTCTAGCATAGTCCCTGAGGGGGCATCTATGTCTGGTTCCTGCCAATAAGTATTTCTTGGGATCAGCTATAGTGCTTGTATTTGGTGACTGCATATCTGGTGAATCCCCAGGTGAGGCAGCTTCTGAGTGATCTTTTCTTCAATCCCTGTCCCTCTATTTCACCTTGCATTTCCTCCCATGAGAGTTTGGTTCTCTTTTCTAAGAAGAATTGAGGCCTCCCATTTTGGCCTTCCTTCTTTTTGAGCTTCATAATGTCTGTGAATTGTTTTCTGGGTATTGGGTATTCAGAGTTTTCTGGGGCTAGTATCCACTTATCAGTGAGTGCATACAATGTGTGTTCTTTTGTGACTGGGTTACCTCACTCAGGATGATGGTCTCTAGTTCCATCCATTCAGGCAAACATTTTTATTGAATCATCTCCCATTTCTATGCTAACCTCTTAAGATCAACTTGGGCTTTCAGTCTGCATTGCTCTGGGGGAAAATAAAATCTAAGATATTTTAGACTACTAAATTTGTGGTAATTTATTTACAAATGATAAAAGCTAATACACCCATGCCCAGCTGTGAAACCCCAAAATGTCACCAAATATTGCCAAATGTTCTATAGATCTGCCCTTCACCCCCTATTGAGAAATTTGAAATAAGTGTTTAAGCTGTTGCTTCTCCACAGAGCTGCAGGTCCTGTGCACGGTAGCTGACGCTGCTATGCTGAAGTAGCGCCGTCTACTCTACACTTAATCTCATGTCAGCTCCAGGTTGAGGTTTGGGCTCAAGCCTGTGCCATGTGTATTTTTTTCCAGGTTCTTGAGATAAACGTACAGAAGCAGTCTTGGATATCTCGTCTCATAAGGGACAGCTAGAGTTCAAGCAGCAAAGCAAAGAGCAGAAGTACCATAAAGGTGTTTCTAGCATGGTATCCGCTCACAGGCCAGCAGCTGAAGACATGTGACTAAGCTCACGGAGGATCCCTTCTGGGTCAGGATTCCATTAGACAAATGGATAACTGCAACAGTAAAGTGTTCACAGCTGCTGGATCCATGGTGTATATTCTACATCTATTAAATGTGCTACTGTGTTACCTTACATCCTTGGCAGTCAGGAGTAGCATCCTACTTTGCTGTGGTGAAAGGACATTCTGGTCAAAAACAACTTGGGGTGGAAAGTGCTTACTTCAGCTTATAGATTGCAGTCTATCATCTTGGGAAGCCAGGACAGGAGTTCAAGGCATGACCCTGAGGGTGGAAGCTGCAACAGACAGTGGGGGGATGCTGCTTACCAGCTTGCTCTCTGTAAATGGCACAGCTTCTCCTCCTATACAAGCCAGGACCACCTATCTAGGGACTGCCCCACACACCGTGGCCTGGGCCTGACTCCTCCAATCATCAATCAAGAAAATGTCCCCTACAGCTGTCTACATGCCATCTGATGAAGGTATTTCCTCAGTGGAGGAGCCCCTCTCTCAGACAACCATAGCTTAAGGGAAGCTGACCAATAAAAATCTAACTGGAACAAATGGGAAGCAAGACTGAGCTAGGACATGTGAGACTGAACTGGGAACTCAAATAATATGCTAAGAGGTAAAAATGTTCTTCACCACTGAGCCATTAACATCTCTAGTAGAAGTATCTTGGAGGAAAACATATGGTCTCCACTAAGAAGATCAGCAAGTGCCTAGCCGAGAAGTCTGAAGCAAAGCCCCGGTGACTGAAAGGAGTGAAAAGCTAATGGTCTAAGCTTCATCCGTGTGAACACTGGGCAAACCAGCTGAGCCTCAAGGCAACCTCCCACCTGCTGACCGTTTGCTTATTGGAATGGGTTTTTCTCCACAGAGCCTCCAGAAGAAACCAGCTGGTAAGATCCATGTCAGACTTCTGACCTCCTAAACTACAGCAAAGTAAGGTTGTGTTGTTTTGAGCTAAGGAGCTTGTGGTAACTTTTACATGAGCTGTAGGGCAGAAATACAAGTACAGGCTGGCTTCAAACTGGCTGTGGAGCTGCGGATTTCTTTAAACTGTGGTCGTCTGCCACTCATCTCCTCAGTGCTGGTATACAGGCTTGCCCCACCATACGCATTTGTGTGGTACTGCACATGGAAGTCCCCCAACCCAACTACAGTCCTTTAAACAGTACCCTGTGTTCTGTGGTAACACAGTAAAAAAGGAGAAAGGTAAAATAATCTTTCAACACACACACATATAAACAAATACATGTCAGATATATATATAAAACTATATATCAGAAATTATTGTTGTGCTATACTTTTTATGCAAAAAAATATGTCATCATACCAAATTTTATAATTACTTTTGACTTCATATCCTCTACTTGTTATTCTTTATTATTAATAATAATAAGTTATCATTGCCTCAACAAGGCACCCTAGGAGGCTCTTCCTTTCTGGTGAGAGGGCTGAGCATTCATTTCTAAGAGGTCTAAGCTAACTCTTTATTTACCTAGTTCGTCACTGATCTGAAGTCAAAGTGGTGGAAATATTTAGCCCCGCTCCAGATGGTCCTGCTACATCTTTCAGCATGGCAGAGCAGAAGTCTCCATAGTCAGAAGTAGTCGGCCCAGCCGTCACTGGAACTGTGCCTTCACTTGGGTCTTGGCATGAGGAGTTCAGTCTCTGTGTATGATGTCTCAACTTTCCATTGAATAGAACCATGCTTGTGCCCTCTATATGTTGTTCTGGATTTATGAAACAGAGCAGCTCCATGTAGCCCTGGCTGTCCTAGAACTTGTTCTATAGACCAGGCTGGCCTCTGACTCACACATCTGCTCTCGAGCGCTGGGTTATGCCCTCTCTCAGAAGCGCTTCTTTTCCAAGGACTAAAACTTTCACACAGTCATCTAAAGCATGTATGGGCAGAGAGTGAAATTGCATTAATGGAGCACGAAGAGTTATTGTAAGGGAGGCGGCTGCCTTTTCCCGCTCATGATATCCACTTCATACATACTGTCATAAGGAAACAGAACAGAAAGGCCACATGCTGACGCCTATATGCAATGTGCAATACATCTCAGAGTGAGTCCTGTCAGTTCTGAAGGGTGTTGCCAACCAGCTATGCTGTAACTCAGTCTTCAAAGGATGGTTCTGTCACTCCATCAGGCCTGTTGCTTTGGGATGAACAAGGACATGGTCAAACATATGCACTAGCTCAGTGGCAGTTTATTGGCTTAGTTAATATTTTGTGAAATGGGTTTCCTTGTCAGAAGCAATATTTGATAGGAGATTGTGTGTAGATGCACCATGAAATGACTCTCAGTGAGTGATGGCCCAGTATCATCTTTCCATTAGTATAAGCATGTACTGTGGCCAACAGAGTATGTAAGAGATGACAGATGCCTCATTCATGACCATACCTCATTATAAGAGATTTCTTCCTAAAAGACCTAAAGATTAAGGAACCATGTTTTGAGCTTCGTAAGGAGATATTTTCCATTATAAGAAAACAGTAGATGGCCTTTAGGAACTAAAGCATTCTCCAAATGGTAGCCCATAAGAATCTCTATGGGTTTACATAGCCTTGCCTTACTATCTTCTCAATAGGAACATAGACTTTGAACCCTTCCCTGCCTTGCTGAGAGAGCAGGCAGCTGAGATGAGCAATGCTCATACTCCTGACCCACAGACATTGTGAAATATCAAACGTGTGCTGTTTTAAGTCAACAGCTTGATGATGATTTATCACACAGCAGCGAAAACCCACAGATGATGACAGAAGAAGCCACGCCTCAAGGCTACAGTGGAGGTTTACACAAGGAAAATGAACTGGTCTCCAGAGTTTCTATCCCAGTGAGAGCAAAGGTCCTCTCTGTCCATGACAGAAGTAATCTATGTAACCTCCTAACTGATACCCTGCAGGATATGAAGTGTCAGGGATGTTACTAAATGATGAAGTACTCAGCCACAGCTGTAACTTAGATCACCGAGGGTGAGCAGACACCTACACTGCTGAGTCTATGGGTTGCATCTAAGTAACACTAAAGCGTAGTTTTGGGTGTCCATTAGACAAGAACAGCTGGTGATGGAGGAGATCCTTCTGATGACTACCTAACTTACAGCAAAAATAACCATTTCATCATCTCTTATTCTATTTTCTTTTTTGTCAGAAATTCAAAAGACCTGGGCTGGGTAATTGCTATTTTATGTCTTCCCTGTTATAGTCATCTCCGGCTCTGCTCATCCGAATGCTTGCCCAGAGCTGGACGAACCCTGTCAGAGGTAACTCACTTGATAGGCAAAGTTGAGACCCAGATCCAATCCTTAGTAAATATATCATTTGAGGAAGTTGTTCATATTCTGTAAGTTCTGGACTACTTGGCTATAAAATAAAGATGATGATGTCAGTACTCACTTGGTAAGTTGACTGGAGGATCGTTGAGCACACGACAAAGATGCAATGAAGACTGTGGTCTACACAGGAAGCCATTCTATCTATTGTGGAGAAGAGAAATGGGACTGGAGCTAAGACTGACAGAGAGTTTGCCATTTACCAGACCAAGACTATACTGAATAAAGCCTCAAACTTAAAAGGTGTGTGCTCTCAGAAAGAGAACTCTCTGCTCCACAACTCTTATACACCCCACTAGTCTGACAGCCCCCTTTCTACAGTGTAGTGTAACAGTCCAGCAGGAATCACATCCTAATGGGCCGGTCCATTTTCTTCCCCAAGATGAACGAGGTTTGGTCAAGCTTTTTGTATGAGTGCAAACTAAGTCATGCTCACTGCACACCCTACCAACGCTCTGGTAGCACTGTACTCTGGCAGCTTTGCTCAAAAGGTCTGGGAAACCGAAAGTCCCCTAATGGGTGGGCATGGTCAAGCTGGCTAAGCATAGAGCTTGGGCCATATGATGAGAACTGGTTCTAAACACGAGCTGGTTCTGCTGAAGCTGTTTTTATGGGCCAGAAGGGTGCCCACAGGACAATAATCCTGTGCCCACAGTTGAGATGTGTTTGAGGTATCCACCACAGAATGCGGCTGTCTTGCCATGTCCTGTCAGCTTCCTCAGATGGTGCAGGGAGGGGTTGCAGGGAGGGGTTGGTTCCATGACCGAGATCTACACTCTAAGAGGTGAAAATGGTGCAAAAGGATCAAGAGGGGGGCCGCAAGCTAACACCTCAGGGACAGACAGATCTGGACAGGATCGCTTGACAGGTAGCAGCTGCCAACAAGTAGCATTAGAACAAATGTTGCTGGGTTAATAAGTTGTCTTATTCGTTAAAAATGTCATTTTTCCTTTGCTCCTAGAATCCTGCCCTCTTGAAGCCCCACTATCAGTTGCTGCAGGAGAATCCGTCTACATTTCTGGCTCCACGGAAAACATCACTTTGTTTCTAGTTTCCTTTCACAGATTATTTTCTTTCCTTGGAAGCTTCACAATGGAATGAATGTGACTCAGTCTAAGTCACATCTCCTATGGGCCTGAAATCCACTTGATAGTGGCATATGGTCCTTAATACACTCTACAGTCCTATTATAAATTGTTCCTCTTAATAATTATTCAAAACTTCAGCAAGATTTTATTTCAAGGAGTTCTTGTGAAAAGTACAATAGTGCCTAGAATTTAATCCCTGTTGAGAAGTAAATGTTAAATGGAAATTAATCTTTCTCTCTCTTCCTCTCCCTCTCCCCTCCCCTCTGTCTCCCTCTCTCCCTTCTCCCTCTCCATCCTTCTCTATTTTCTGTGAAAATTTTACGTCCTGTTTGTGTCAGAATATAAAACACACTTTTAGTTTCCTCACACTATTTAATTATATTGTAATAAAAACATAAGAATGCCAAAATGAATGTTTAACTGTCAAACAAGCGGTTTATGTATTTGTAAACAAGATTTCTAAGAAACACGGGGGGGGGGCAGAGGGAGGAAGAGAGAGAGAGAGAGAAAGAGAGAGAGAGAGAGAGAGAGAGAGAGAGAGAGAGAGAGAGAGAGCAGCAACAAAGTAATATTTTTCCTTTAGAAAAGATGGCTGTTCTGGTCTCTAGTTAACAGACAGCCTCATTCTTTCTAGAAGTGATCATTTCGAGAAGGTAAATCTTAATGTTCCCAACTCTCTTCTTCATGATAATTCTAATTTGGCATCTGTCCTCCAGATCAATAAGGAATGGAATTCTGGTCACACTTTGCATCCTTTAAAAGCGCCCCCTGGTCCCACACTTCTGCCCTATGACCAGCATCAGCTGTTTTGGAGCAGTTTTCATCCGGCAGGGGTGGGGATCACTTTACACAGCGGTAATTGAGGTAAAACAATTATTAGAACGTGAAGACTTTGGGCCTTGAGGATTTCCAATCTGTCCTTCTGACTACAGGTATGAGCCTGCAATCCATCACAGCCAAGCCCCCGTTTCCAGGTCCTATAGGAAAGACAAGCCAATTCTTGTGTTCCTGACTTAAGTTCTCTGTTCACATTACAGGGCGGGAGTAGCACTAGGGCTCTACCTGACTGGGTTGTTACACAGGTTTGCTCTCTAGCGATCTCATCTTAAAACTAAAGCCTAACAGGCCGGGGAGATGGCTCAGCAGTTAGGAGCACTGGCTGTTCCTTCAGACCATTCTAGTTCAGTGCCAAGCACCCTCCTCTGGCAGCTCACAACTACCTGGAACTCTAGGAATATGAAATCTAGTGTCAACTTCTGACCTCTGAAAGCACCTGCACACATGTGGCACACACACACACACACACATATATATACACACATACACATACACATGAATATATACACATACACACACATACACACATTACACATACATACATACACACATATACTCACACACACAAACACATACTCACATACATACACACAGATACACACACATACATACACATACATGCACATACATGTACACACACATACACACACATACACATATATACACACATATGCACATTCACACATACACACATACATACACATATATACACAAACACACACACATACTCACATACATACACACAGATACACACACATACATACACGCACATACACGCACATACATGCACATACACATACACACACATGCACACATACACACACATATACACACATACACATATTCACACATACACACATACATACACATACATACACATATATAAACAAACACACACATACTCACACATACACACATACACACACATATATACATACACACACATACACATATACACACATACTCATATACATACACATACATACACACAGACACACACATACACACACATACACATGCACACAGGTACACACACATACACACATACATACACACACATACTCACACATACACACACAAAATAAGTCTTTAAAACTATTAACAACTAGTTAGCTGACAGCCTTTATTTCCTGACCAAGTTCCTTGAAAGTTGTTCGGAAATCATGTTTATCTGTTCTGTAATCATGTACTTGATGCCTTCTGATCTGACTTTGTAGAATCCCTAACTTCTTTGAAGAGAACAAGCCTCGCCTAGGTCATTCTAGAAATCAACGTGTGCTTCATGGTGAATTTGCTATTGTGCTATGGGCAGTCACAGTAATTCACACTTCTGTCCCATTTGTACTACATGTTAGTGTTGGCATCCAGACTTGCCACACTTGTCAAGTCAGAAGTGTCTCAGCAGTTAAGAAATGCTGAGTTAATAACAGTTAAGAATAGCACCCACATCAGGTGGCCATAAATTCATATAATTCTAACTCCAAGGGATTCGATGTTCCCCTTCTGATGTCTGTGGGCACATATGCATGCACACACATACTCCCACTATAACACAAAGATAAATAATTAAATATTTAATAAATATTCAGATAGGACCAAAGAGAGGCTCAGCAGTTAGGAGTGCTTGCTGCTCTTGCAGAGAACTCAGGTTCAGTTCCTCAGTTCCTAGCACACATGTGACTGGAACTCCAGTTCCAAGGTGTATAGAGTTTTTCATGGCCTCCATAAACAGACATCTATGTGTACATACTAATACAGAAACACACATTCACACACATAGTTAAGATTTAAATGAATCTTTTTTAAACTAAAAATATTTTAAAGTCAACTGTGATTATTTTCTCTTCTGTGTTCTGAATGTGTTTTATGTCCATTAAAACATGTATTTTTTATTTTAGATACACACCCATTTTTCATGCTTACTAAAAGATAGGTCTTGGGAATCTTGGGCGATTACTCAGTTGGTATGAGGTCCTAAGTTCAGGTCTGCTGCATCCATGCAAAAGCCAAGGCATTGCTGCACATTTGTAGCCCTGGTTCTGAGAGATGGGAGACAGGTGAATTCCTAACTATCTCTGAGTTCTAGGTCCAGAGC
The DNA here is from genome assembly GCF_963924665.1 of Micromys minutus. Classification (NCBI taxonomy): domain Eukaryota; kingdom Metazoa; phylum Chordata; class Mammalia; order Rodentia; family Muridae; genus Micromys; species Micromys minutus. The sequence goes on along the minus strand of NC_137954.1, from coordinate 52,319,855 downwards.
AGAGCCTCGTTGTGAAGTAATGAAGAATAATCCAGGAAGTGTCAACCTTCAGCATCCTCACACTAGAGCTCAAGAGCAAACATATCTGTATGCATACATGAAAAACACACCCCCACCCCAAGATAGACGGACTAGCAACTAGGAGGGAAGATAAAAATGTCTCAATGGATAAAGAGCTTGCAACACAAGCATGAAGACCTAGTCTGGGCCCCTAGTACCCAAGTAAAGGCTCTGGTGGAGTCTGCAATCCAGTGCTGGGGATGGGAGGGGAAACATGGGCAGATTCTGAGACACCACTGGCTACTCCAGTTGAATGAGTGATCTTCAGATTTAGCAAAAGACTTTGAATCTAAAATGTAAGAGCAATTATCTAAACTAAGAGCAGTAGAGGGGGACATCTGATGTTGACTTTCAGCCTCTTCACGTGTGCTCAGAGGTACAAGAGCCCAAGAGAGGAAAGAGACTGAGGAGGGCATGATGGAGAGAGGGAGGAGTGAGAGGGATGCAGATAGGAAAATACCTGCGTAGAAACAGTAAATAGTCAATAGATGTGAAAGGGCAGAAGAAGAAAAAAGAGAAATCACTTTCTATTTGGAGGTCTCAGGAATTTTAAAATTCAACTGTAATTTATAAATAAGAGAATTAAGTGGGACAAGGTCATATGCACATAGCAAGCATATTTTGTACATTTATGAATCTGTAAGCACCAAACCCCTCTTCTCCCATCAGCTAGTGTAAAGCTCTCTGGCTTCAGAGTTGCTTTCTGTTTGCCACGCTGGAGCCTGGAGCAGCTCAGGACAGGTGTTGCCTGTGACACCCTTCTGCCGCCATTTTGAGCCTGAGAATGAATGAAATCCACTGAGGCAGACAAGCTCAAGACAACGTTTACTTTGGAAATTTTTAACTCCCTGAACCCCTGAACTTGTACTTTGAAAATTTTCAACCCTTTGGACCCCAGAACTCCTAAACTAATATAGCAATTGCTATTTGTTTTCCTTAAGAGCATTCTGTCCTTCTTAAAGAAAGTGTAGTGCTTGGATTGAAGTTTATATCTTCTGAATCTCAGCCCTGTTCCTCTCACCTTTGAATTGCCTGGCCAGGTGTCTTCTTTCCTTTTCTTTAGTGGCCCCTGGAGCAAATCCCCTGGAGCTGGTCAGCCAAGGCAGGCTCTCCGGGCATGAGCTTGAATCTGCTTAGTGGAGGGATTGCCTTGCATCCGTCTATGGCTACATTCCTGATGGTCCCAAAGGCTGCTTTCTACTTGAAAAATAAAGGCAGCATCCAGTGTCCTGGAGCTTTCAGTCTCATCCAAATATGTTCCAGTGTCGATTTATTCAGAATTTTGAAAACCAGAGCCCTCGGGTGTTGCAAGGTCGGTACATACATATGTATGACCTTATCCAGGTAGAGGCAGAAATTCCATGCATTCCGAAAGCCCCAAGTCAGAGGTGGCTGCTAGCTGGAATTGATTTCTTCGTGCTGTTAAGGTGACGTGCATGACCTTACTGTTGTAGCAGAAAGGGTCATATTTGCTCAAGAACTGGTCTATTGGCCGTAGGCAACACATCTCAGACTCCAGTCTTTCCTGACAAGGTAGCTAATGGCTAGGTGAAACCATAGGAAATTCTGCATCTGGAAATTAACAAAGCACTCTGATTTCAAAGGCAAAATACAATTAGGTCTGCACCATTTCTTTCTCAGCCTGGCTACGTTGTGTAACCACGAGCAGTCAGAGATGCAAGAATCAATTTATATTATCAAATTTTTAAGATCGAAAAAATTTTATGTACTGATGTGTATGTGTGTTAATATATTTATAATATATTTAGAGGCAACCAAATAAACAGACCAAAAAGGTATCCTCCAAGCAGCTACTAACATTAAGAAGGTAAGCTCGGTATTCTGTATAAAATTATCTCTATTAGACCATTCTAAGTGAGGAAAGCAAAAGCCAGCAGGCTAGGAGTGCAGAGCAGCCATTCTTGTTGAAAGAATAGAATTGAGAGCCACGGGAACATGTGTGTGCATATGTACAGGTGTGCATGGGAACATGTGTATGCATATGTACAGGTGTTCATGGGAACATGTGTGTGCATATGTACAGTTGTTCATGGGAACATGTGTGTGCATATATACAGGTGTACATGAGAACAGACACTTTCATATGCAAGGATTATCTGGGAGGACCCACAAGAGGCTGGCGTCAGAGGCTGCCTCGGGGCCTCTGGGCTGCAGTGCCAATGAAAGGGATAGGAGAGAGGCTAGCTCCTCTCTGCCCTGCTCCCTTCGTACCATTTGAATATTTGTTCTCCTTCCTCTGCAGTACCTATTAAAAATACAAATAAAACACAGTATTCCAAAGTCTGTCTTTGATTTAGAGCTTAGAAATGAGGACATTAAGATTTCATATCTCCCTTCTCCTCTCAGGCAGAAGTGGCCCTTCCATCATTGTTACTTGGTTTTGAATGAATAGTATTTTTAGATTTTTTTTTTTCTCCCTAGAGCCCAAATCTCACTGCATTAAAGCAACCAGGAAAATAGAAAGCTCAAGTTCTGTATCCTAAATGGTTTTCGGTCATGGAGAAACTACTTCCTCCCTAACGGTGCTGTTTATAGCAGCAGGAGCATACACTGAGGCAATTTCGCCTTTTCCTCCATGCTAGATTAAAGAAAGAGCTTAATCTTTTTTTCTCTTTCCTGTCCCTCTTCAAGAAGGTTCTGTTGTCCTTTCCTCAAAGCGAGCCTGTCTCTGAAAACAGCTCCAGTGCATTTCTGCCAGAAAAAGCAAGAAGCTATTAACAGAGGCACTTGAGGCCTCCTAGCAAGTCCATTACCCCAGAAATAGATTAAAGCAAGTTTGCAGATACACGCTCGCCTGGCATCTCATTCTTACCTGGGAGAGCAGGGCTCTGTTAGTGTGAGACAGATGTTCTTATCTTGCTCCCCTGACAAACTATAGCAAAATAAATAAGGACAAATAAAAAAGCTCCCTTCTGGGGATTTGCCTTGTTTCTTTCATCCATAGTCACACATTTTGGATGGGTTCTTGGCTCTTTTTGCTTCTCTCTGGCTGGCTGTCCACTTCCCCAACACTTATTTTCAATTTTATTGGATATTCTCTGTATTTACATTTCAAATGTTATACTCTTACCCCTCCCTCCTCCCCCTCAACTTACTTCCATGAAGGTGCTCCCTCTCCCAATCTCCCTCTTTAACTGGCCTTGGCTGATGATGATGTTGTTCTTCTCGTGAGGTTTCAAAACCTTTCAGCTTCTTCAGTTCTCTCTCTAGCTCTTTCATTGGGGCCCCCATATTCAGTCCGATGGTTAGCTGCAAGCATCCTCATTTGTACCTATATGACTCTGGCAGAGCCTCTGAGGAGACATCCAAATCTGGTTCCTACCAGTAAGCACTTCTTGGCATTAGCAATAGTGTTTGGTTTGGTGGCTGCTTATGTGGTAGTTCTCCAGATGAGGCAGTCTCTGTAGATCTTTTCTTCAATCCCTGCTCCTCTATTTGACCTTGTATTTCCTCGCCTGTTCTGTTCTTCCTTCTAAGAAGGACTGAGGCATTTACATTTTGGTCCATGAGTGCTCTTTTGCGACTGGTTTCCCTCATTCAGGATGATAGCTTCAAGTTTAATCTATTTGCCTAGAAATTTCACGAACTCATTGTTTTTAATGGCTGAGTAGTACTCCATTGTGTAAATGTACCACACTTTCTGTATCCATTGCTCTGTTGAAGGACATCTGGGTATTTTGCAGCTTCTGACTGACATTGATACTCTTAATGGTGCTGCCTAGGACTGTGGCTACTTCAGTTGATTTCAGTCAGGACCTCACCCTGGGTCACCTGTGAGGTGATTTGCATACAACTAGGAACTCATTTTATAGCTTTGCTGTAGGCCAAGAGCTTAGCCAGGGCCAGTATAAATAAACAAGTAAAACAGTTAGTCATCCAGGAGGAGACCTGTCTGTGCTGTTTCTCTCTGTCTGTCTTCTCTTCTTTATACAGGGGATTACTTAGGATTCCAAAGAGAGAAGAGTGACTTTCAGTGGTGCCATAGTTAATGTTCAAAGAGAGAGGCTTGCAAAGGTTAAACATAGTTTTCTGAAAGTCATTTACTTTTTAATTGATTTTATTATTTTATGTGGGGGGGGGAGTAATGCATGGAGAAGAGTGGAGAGCTTTATGGAGCAGGTTGTCTTCTTCCACTTTTATGTGAGTCCTACAGATCACAGTGCCAAAGGGTTTTACCCATAGACTCACGGAGTCTATTTGGAACAATGGTACCCGAGATTTCTGCCACTCAATATAGGAATCAAGTCTAGAAGATGTATTTGTCAAGTCCAATAAGATCCTCGCAGGACAGTCTCCTTCAGACTTCATCATGCCTTACCAGATACCCCAGGCATCAGATGTGAACAGGGACACCCTGTCATGGACAACGGATGTTAGGATTTGAGATGACAGCAAAGGCATTAAGTCAGTGCCTCTCAATCCTGGCTGCACCAGATTCCCAAGAAGGTAGGGATGGGGTCAAGTCCCAAGCATACACATCACTAAAGTATCCTTGCAGTGTGTCTGGCTGCATCGTTGGGCTGTTGAAACTAGGACTGTAGCACTTCTCTAGCTGGAAGGGCAGTCAGACAGCAGATAACTTATCACCTTCCTGGGCTATACATCATTACCCAGAGTACAAGGCTCTCTCTCTTTCTCTCTCTCTCTCTCTCTCTCTCTCTGTCTCTCTCTCTCTGTCTCTCTCTCTCTCTGTCTCTCCCTCTCTGTCTCTTTCTCTCTCTCTGTCTCTCCCTCTCTCTCTCTCTGTCTCTCTCTCTGTCTCTCTCTCTGTCTCTCCCTCTCTGTCTCTTTCTCTCTCTGTGTCTCTCCCTCTCTCTCTCTCTGTCTCTCTCTCGCTCGCTCTCTCTCTCCCTCTCTCTCTCTCTCTCTTTCTCTCTCTCTGTCTCTCCCCCCCCTCTCTCTCTTGCTCTCGATCTCTCTCTCCCTCCCCCTCTCTCCCCCCTCTCTCTATCTTGCTCTCTCTCTCTTGCTCTTGCTCTCTCTCTCTCTCCCTACCCCTCTCTCCCTCCTCCCCCCTCTCTCTCTCGCTCTCTCTCACTCACTCTTTTTCTCTCTCTCTGTCTCTCCCTCCCTCCCTCCCTCCCTCCCTCCCTCCCTCCCTCCCTCTCTCTCTCTCTCTCTCTCTCTCTCTGCACAGCTCTGCAGAGCAGAGCAAGTAAGACACAATATTTATCTCCATTTTACAGATGAGGAAAATTGAAGAGCCACAAGATTTGCTGAAGGTCAGCTGTGCATTGCAGCCACTGTGCTTCTCACCTGAAGGCCTTCATCCGGGCTTGACGGTCAAGATGACCAGCCATGATACCAGAAATCATTTTACTTCCTGGAGTTGGAGGAAAAAATGGAACCTGAATGCTGTGTGACAGAGTTGTCCTCCGGAAATGGAACACATACCTGTCTATTCACTCCAGAAAAGAAGCCCAGGACAGGCCCAAATAAGGGTAGCACCAAGGTCCAGATTGCTGAATCAGAGGTTTCTGTTGTTGCTGTTGTTTCTTTCTTCCTTGATACATACATATAGAGAGAGAATCTTGAAGCTTTATTGTTAAATGATCTTTAATTTTTTTTATCCTCATCTATCCAAATACCAAATAAACAACAAAAAAAAATTTAGCTTTCAATCTGTGGAAGAACTCACTGAATCTAAATATGATATGCCCTCTTTGTTTTAGTGTCTCAATAATGTTGAGTTAATTCTATGCAGTCACTGATAATGGGATACTAACCCCAAAAAGCTCTGACCACCCCCAGAAACAACTCACAGACTGCGTGAAGTTCAAGGAAAAAAAAAAAAAGAAGAAGAAAAGAAAAAAACATTATGCTCAATCCTTACACACAAAGAAAACTTTGATTAATTCCGGGTTACATCCTGTTTTACATGTACTTTATGCTCATTGTAACTAGTAAGACCTTAATGCACACTATCAAATCTTTGGGAAAAAAAAGCCAAGCACTGACAAAAATGTATTTGTATACTTTTATGCAAAAATGCTTAAAATTTGTTCATTTATCTTTGTTTTTTAAAATAAAGTTATTCAAAAATAAATAAATAAAAGTAATGAAATAAAAATTTGCATCCCATTTCTAATGGGATAAAGTAAAAAAATAAAATAAAATAAAATTATGCTATCTTAAAATTTGACAGTATTTTATGTGATATCAAAAGTTAGTAGAAGCATATAAATAAAAAATGTTGAATTAATTCTTTAATAATTGCATTTTAGTAAATTTCCATTTGTTCTTATCCTATAACAGGCTAGCCGTGTACGTCATAAATAAGAGACATAATGCAAATTTATTAAAACCTTGATAATATTTTTATATTTGCAAAACATATATTCTCAGTGAGATATTTTTACTTCAAATAACAGAAGCATGGGTAAGGGGTTACTTACAGAAAGTGGGGATGACTCAAAAGTCACTGTGACACCAAAAAGCCCACCATGGCATTGAAGATTCCCAAAAGCTACAGTGCTGGCCTCTCTGAACAGCTTGCAGGCCCACAGAGCATTTCTTCTTTCTGCATTTGGACTGCTCACATCCTTCCCCAACAGCCATTCACCTCTTTAATACTGGTTAGGTAGGCAGATGAAGAATCTTTCAAGTTTCTAGTCTCGTAAACTTGTGGCCTGTTGTTTAACATCTGGATGCTAGGAGCCTGTCACTCACCTCTGGAGGGGATATTCTAGTTTGGAGGAAACTGCCAGACAACATCACACTACAGATAACTGGTACTACTGCTTAATTCCTGCAACTAAGTGGTATGCGTGTGTGTGTGTGTGTGTGTGTGTGTGTGTGTCTGTGTGTGTGTGTGTGTGTGCCTGCATGTGTATGTGCATATGTGTGCATGTGTGTGTGCATGTGTGAGTGTGTGTGTGTGTCATCTGAATGTATGACTGTGTATGTGTGAATATGTGTGTATGTGTGTGTGACAAAACTAGTGGAAGAGACAAGTAAACAATAGTGAGGCATAATCACCACAGAGAAGCCAGGCAAGATGTACAGGAAGGTGTGTGCTGGCTGTGTGGGACATCAAGTAAATACAATGTGGTTATTACACGGGAGCTGCTATGCATTTGGAAGACTGCCCACTGCACTGGGAAACCAAGCATGGCAAGGGGCAGCCACATGAAACATCGAGGTCACCTTGGACAGTCTTTATGAGAGGGCCAAGCAGTCTGTGCCCACTATTAGAAGTGTATTTGTGTGTGTATGTGCTAGTTGGCTGCTAATGGGTAGTTCAAGCAAGCAAGAGCCAGTGTGTGTTTGGTACAAGTGGAATAAAAGAAGAAACACCCAGGGAAGCATTAGAATAATGATATAGCCATCCTGTTTCATGCCTGAAGGTAAATATGGGCTCCACAATCCCTATCAATTGTGACAATCGTTCAGATACCGAAATGCAAGACCCAGGGGAGAGTGTCTTCCTCATCTCTCCAACCCTCTAACAAAGATGAAGGTTTGCCCAATGCAAATCCTTATAGACTAGAACAAAACTTCAAATCCATGTCAGAGCCTGCTGAGAAGAATGATTTATAAACTTGGAGCAGAATGCTGGTATAAACAAGATAATGCACATTAATGCCCAAGCAAGGTGATTAGCATTCAGTTACTCTGAACTGGGGCTGGCTTTGAGGGTTAAGAAGCTAAACACAATATAACCCTGCAGCTTCTAGGAAAGCACCATTTCCTGCATTCTAAATGGCTGTTCTTGGGGTTCAAAGGCTCATGGAGTACTCTTCCTTGTGAAAATACAAACAACAAAAATTATCACGATACAATGTTCTTATTTCAGAACTCATGTCTTCTTGCCTCTGAGCCAAGGACACTTTGAAGAATCTCACCTTTGATCTAAATTTCTAAGCAATCTAAGGATTACGCCACCTTCCAGAGGCATCTTGAACTTCAAGATCTTTGACTGCTTTAAAGATCTCAAATGCAGAATCACACACACACTTCTTTGAATATTTCTTCAATCACAAACTCAAACAGGAGAGTTTATCTGTAATTACCATACTCATTAGCACATTTATCTGCTTTTCCCTTCTCTGTGTACGAGAAAATATTCTACCCATGCTCCTAAAAATGTTTTGCCACTCCAAAATGACAAGATAGTTACTCCAAAGTCAAAGTGACCTACAAGAGCTCATCTCCTTCTCAAGCTTTCTGATTCACCATGCAAATGAATCCTCTGCAAAGGGCCGTCTCAATTCAGCAGGAATTGAATGGATTCTAAGATTCTGCATTTCTTATAAGTCTTGATGTTACTGATACTGTAAACAGCACCACTGAGAACTTACTTCAGCAGATAACCTGTCCATGTCCCCAAAGGAGTCCCTGTACCTCCTCCAACTTCAACCTCTATGTGCCCAGAATCTCTTATTTTGAGACAAGTGCTTGGGAAGATTTGTTTGTTTGTTTTTTGTGGTTTGTTTTCAAGGATCAAGTTTTTCAAAGTAGGAGAATTTGGTAGAAACAAACCAAACTCATATGGGATTAACACTCTTTAATCCCACTTTGCTTCCACTGGACTATCGACTAGTAGAGAAAAAGTACTACAGGTAGAAAATATTCTACCCTGTAGAGTTCCTGGCAGCAACTGCCTAATAATCCCCTGAGGACAGACTAAAGTAGATTCTATGTTATACAAAGCCTAATATACAAAGCCTAGAAAGTTAGCTGCTAGGAATAAAGTTGATTACAAATAAAAGGAAAGTCTTCTGTAAAGGGTCTTCTTTCAATGTTGTTTACATCACACTGCTTGGTTCCCATCCTTTCCAAACATGCACGAGCACACACTCACACTTACAGGTTTATGTGCACCAACACCCACAGACTCACACCACACTTCCTAGGCAATTTCCCTGGGCTCATTTAAAAGGCTCTGTCACTCCATCTGCTCATATCGTGTATTCCCTGCTCCTTCTCAAGCTTCCTGAGCAATAACATCCTAACAACAACAATAGCTGTTTCTCTCCTCACCCTTGCCACAATACTTCCATATAGAAACTATGACTGTTCTATTTGAGGACAGGGATTCTAAGGCAAAGAAAGGACAAGGAATTGGCACTAAATTACACCTACTAAACAAGGATATGAATACACACAACCTGGCACCAGAGGTCATGATATTTATTTCACACTGTTCTTTTGTTCCTTCAATCATTTTCTGCAGGAAGGGGGGGGGGGCTTTATTATCCTCCTTATCTTTTATAGTGGATGACTCATTAAGACTACAGCCAAAATAATTAGCAACCAAATAAATTAGTTTCCTTTCCGGGAGAGTGTTTTCAAACAGTCCCCCGAGGTGAGGGAAAATATTTGCATTCTGTCCCTGTTGGTGTAGTGTGTGCAACGAAGTATGTTCGCCTTGGTTGGGCTGGATCTTGGTAAGAGTGCCAATAAGAGGCAAAGCTGTGCTTGCCACAGTAAGACATGTTGGTATTTCTTGTCCGCTAACATTTGTGTAAGTCCTAATCTCTGCTCAGAAGTCTGTGCTAGTCCTTTCCAAAGCTCTCGGCATTATCCCAGGTCCCATCTTTACTCATTTTCTGCGTAATCGTGAGGAATGCTATCTCTGTGCATACCAACGGCGTACATGAATTGTAAGTTTTTCTGTGCTTCTCCTATTCTAAATATTTTGTAAGTATTTATTCCCAGAATAGTGTAAATAAGTTTGACCCTTTACATGCACTTACTGTGGATATGGTTTACCACACAAACATGGCCGCTGCCTTTCTCTATCAGCTTGATACGAGTGTCTTCATTTTGTTTCCTGGAACTGTAAAAAAAATATATATATATACCTTGAACTGAAGCAACATAAGGGAAAAGGGGTTTATTTGTGTCATAACTCAAGGTGAGGGCCCATTGTCATGGCGGAACTAGAAGTATCAGAATTTGAGCAGCTAGTTGCAGTACAGTCACGGCCAAGACAGAGAGCAATGAATTCGTGTGTGATTAATAGTTCTCAGCTCTAAAGAAAACTATTGTCCCAATCTCTTAAGCCGAAGTGGATAGTCTGGTTATTTTATGAGTAATAAATATTTTGATTATGGTCTTGGACAGGGAGAAAGTGGAATAAGTATCTTAGATCAGGGATCTCCTGTTGAGGTTTGGTCTTTGCTTATGTTGCAACACTAAATAGTGCCCCCCAAGGCCTGCACCTCCAGATGACAGCGTCTGCAGGTGCCTAAGTGACATATTCAATGAGCTTGTCCCTCCCCCCCCCCAAGTTATCTCTGATTGGTGAATACAGATGCCTATAGCCTATAGCTAGACAGAACTGAGATAAGTGAGATCTGGGGCAAACCACAGATAAAAGAGAAGACACCATGGGATGGAATCTTGAAATCATGGCCACCAGGGTTAACCAATTGGAGTAAGAGCAGCCCAGATGGAAAAGGGCAGGTCATATTATAGGCTTATTGGCAGGGAAATAGACATAGTAGCATAGAGGGCAAATATCTTCCCAGCTCTAGTGCTGATTAAGGCTCATTATAAATATAAAGGTTGTAAATCTTTTATCTGGGAACTGAGTGATAAAAGATGGGGTAGAAGCCCCTGGTCGGGCTTAAATATTTTCTACGACACTCTTATGCTTCTCTTCCTTCAGTTCGACACCAGGCCCATGATGATATGGGGCCTCTAACATTCCGAATAGGTCTTCCTAACCTCTTAACCCAATTAAAGACAATCCCTTAGAGGCATGCCCGAAAGCCAACCTGATCTAGATAGGTCCTAATTAAGACTGTCTTCCCCGGAGACTCTGGACTGTGTCAAGTTGACAAAACTAACTATCACAGAGTTATGGTGATTATCTTAGATGGGTCATCCTTCTGTTTAGCTGTGCCAGCAAGAGCTAGCTTATAGGTTCTCCCCTGTGTACCCAAAATACCCACACCAATGACATGTTTATCACTGATGCCTTAACTTTGTCATGCCAGATTGAAATAGTAAGGACACTGGGCAAATACTATGAACTAGACTAGAATACACTTAGGATCTGTAGACCTTCATATACAAAGGATGAATCCCTAAAAGTTTACAAAATGTAGAGGCGCATCCCCCACAGGTTGGTTATGAGCTGGTGAAACAACTTCAAAGAAAAGATTTACAGCACACAATCTTTTCTAAGTAAGAAGTCTTTTCCAAGTCCTCTGGTAGTGTAGAGCCTCGGGAGTTTGAAAGACACAGTCAACTTCGAGAATTCACATGATTTTCCAGGCTGAAAATATCCTAGAAATAGTCATATCCACTTTGGGGCACAAAGGTGTAGGACATTGTTTAGAATGATCATGGTTTTCTTCATGGACTAATCATGTCTTCTTAATTATACTCATTAATAGGAAGAATAAAGCCTGAAATCCATAGCCAAGATCTGGGTAAATGAACAACCCAAAGGTAGATCAAGGTTGTTATCAATCAGAAACATGTTGCTTGGTCATTTACTTGAATGTTGACATTAGGTGAGTGTTACTCTGTTTTCCTAAACACAGGGTTTTGAGAACACATGTCAAAAAATGCCATTTCTCCTCCTCAAATTCTTAGTAATTTCTCTGAATACATTTCAAAAGACATAAGTGTTTCTGTTTGTTGAGAAAAGTCTTGACTTCATAAAGACGAGTTAATCCATTATGCAGCTCCTCAGTGTTTTAATTCTTCAGAAGTGCCATTAAGTCCACATAAATATTTGTGTCTAAACTCTTAATGATTATAAATAGACCAAGTTGAGGAAGTGCCCTGTGAAGCAAGCCCTACCTCTTGTTGGAGCACTAGAATTATGTATGGCACCCAATCCTGTGTGAGGAGTATTAGAAACCTCCCCATCTCAGAGAGGACTCTGTTTTACAAGTGATACGGCTCTTAAACCAAGAGCCTTTCTATTACACATAAGCAGACTGATAAACTACCTTACTGACTCCTCCCTTGCAATTCTCTCTTTCCTATCTGTTCTCAACCCTCACCATGACCTATAGTCTCTTGATTCTTACAAGTGATCCCAGGCTCAACAGATACCCAGAATGCACATGAACACACACACACACACACACACACACACACACACACACACACACACACACACACACACACACACCATTATGCCTGTACTTCTCACTTTTCATCCCTCTCCAACTTGCTTGTTTACATGAATGCCTTAACTGAGTTATCTGTGACCGTAGCAGCTCTTGATTCTCTTTTAGTGTTTGTGGTGAGATTCAGATGAGTTCAATCACATGAGCAAAGTTTATGTGATTTTTGGTTGGGTTTGCCTGGTTTTCTTGCTTGTCTGCTCTTTTTTCCCTTTATTTTTGGTATCCGTGATAATATGTGGCATATGGTAGGTACTCAGTAAATATGTGTTGAATGAATAAAAAATGGAAACAGAACACATTTATTTGACACTTCAAAGTCTTCGTCTTTCTGAACTTTAGGCAAATAATGATAACAATAATACAAAAAATGAAGAGGAAAACCCAGAGTTTTCATCATTTAGAACAAATCTTATGTCAAGGGTAAATGCGTTAATTATTTGACTCAATCATCAAAACAAACCTCCAAGTAGGTAACATTATTTTCATTGTTTCATATAATTCATATATTACAATTTATTTTATTTATATATAAGGAGACAAGCAGAGTCAAGACCAAAGGCAAATATCTAACAAGTGGAACAGCCAGAGCTTCTTACCCAGGTAGCTACACTTCATAGCCAACACCAATCTCTGCCAAGCAGAAAAAAGCGTAGTTAGTGATTCTTCCTGTCTACTAAAAATGCTAAGCTTTGTAGTTTCCGTAAGTATGCCATTCTGAACGTTTTTTCTAAGCCTCATGTATTGTGAAATTATGTTTTACACATAGGAATCATCCGGGGAAGTTTGAAACCCCTACTTAGCAAAACAGCAAAAGTGGTTTCCCACTAAAGCCAGTGAGCTTACCATCCAGGAGCTTAATAGATCCCAAATCAACTTGGAAGAGTTGACATGAGTTTCTCTTGCCATACCAACCTCAGTTCCAGTGGGAAGGTGGTTGGCTAGCCCCATGACAGGCATGGCAGTACTGCATCTGTGGCTTCAGTTTGCCAGTCCAGTTGGTTAACTTGCATGTTGGACCAAGTAAGCTTGCTGATGACCATTCCGCTCAGGCAGCCCACATAGCATGTTCCAGCACACTAGAGTTAGTCAGCATGTAGGAAGCCCCAACACATGTCTAGCCTGATCTCCCTGTGCTCTTTTATGTATGGGGTACTCAGGAATAAAGTCAGGTTCAGCTAGATAAGCAGTGACAACAGCCTATACTCTTTGGAACCTTCATTGGCCTCCCTGACTACCTTGTTAGGTAATATTCCACCTGAATCTGAGAACTTTTGCCCTAGTCCCTTAGACAAATTGATGATATGTAATTTTCTGTCTCTAACCTCTGGTTCATGAACGTCATCCCCATAATACCATCCTCAAGCTCCAGTGCCCCTCTTTCCCATCAAGCCTGTCACATACAAATAAACGAACAGATATTTGTAAGGAAGAATCAGTTCAGGGCCACTGGATGGTATCAGAGTTACATTAAGGCACTTTTTGTGTTAAATATTATTTAAAGTTTATTTCCCTTTCTTTGGAATTTGTGGAATATGGCCCCCAAAACTGTCACAAATTATAGTATATTGCTTAAGCAAGTGGTTTGGCTGTATGTGCGTTGAGTATGAGAACAGGTTTCCAATTTTGTTGTTAAAACATTTCATGTTTTTAAACTGTAAGCTCATACAAGAATACTATTCTCTCCCAAGCACAAAGCCAAATCTCATTTAAGTGTAGAATTAAGATCTTTCATTCTCACCAGAAAGGAGCAAATTTTTTTTTAAATTGACTTAAAATCACCACTAGCATAAAACTCCCAAATGGATGTCTCTTTGGGAAAAAATAAATTGAAAGCAAATCAGTGACTCACTGAACAGATGTGAAGTGAATTTTACAGTCCTTCTTCCCAGCCAGTGTCACGGCACCATGTGTCTGGGCAGACTGGTACTCAGAAGCGTCCTAGAGAGAGGAAGGGCAGAAATCATAAAGTGTCTGATAGCTAAGGGAGCTTAAAGAAAGAATGTGTCACACTGGGAAAACAGGCAGGACCCTCTAAGACCAATTCTTCAATACTGTGCAGAGGTTTTGATAGTTAACTAACCCCAAGAAATAGATTATGTACCTTCGAGGAATATTAAAAATGTAAGCTGAAGCTGTACCTCAGAGGCAGAGTACCTGTCTAGAATGTGCAAATCTCGGGGCTCAGTCTGCAGTTTTACACACACCATGTGCATGACTCTACTAGCCCATGCCTGTCACATACATACTCCATTTCAGCACAGTGGAGCGTATAACAGGAAGGGAGGAAGATCTCTCTCTGCACATGTGTCAAAATGCCCTTTTACACGGGGCCACTCAGATCCTTCTCAGATCTCTCTCAGATCCCTTTCTCCTAGTTCATAGGGAGCTTTCAGGGATTTCTCCACTTGAGCTCCCAGAAGCTCTACCAAGTTCCTGATGCCACACTTCCTATTTCTCATCGTGAGTCTTGGTTGAAGTGTCCGTGTGATGGTTACCAGACTACCAGCTGGGCTGCTTCGTAAATGCATGTGCGTCTTCAAAATTAGATTAATAAAGCACATATTCTTCTACAAATAATTCAACTTTCAAAGCTCACCAGCCAGTGAATCAAGTAGAGATTCTTTCTTGAAATATGCAATGTTAATAAGCAATTGTTTGTAATAAATGCTCCATAATCTCTTCACTCACAAATAGGAACAATATTCATATGAATGACTCCTGTTTCTCTCTTCACCCTTAATGACTACCATTATATACTTTTATACTGAAGTTCAATATTTGAGCAATCTTCCATTCAGTTAATATATATTAAGCCATGTCAGGCTCTGTGCTGAATTCGGTGAGAAATTATCTAACATTAATGGGACCTAAACTTTTTATTCAAGGGCATATGGCTGTAGAGCTTAAATCTCTTGGCTTTTCGAAGGAAGCAGTTTGGGTTTAAGGTTGCCTTGCTAACCTGAAACAAGCGTGTTAGTCTCTCAGAGCTCTGGTTCATTTTCCTGTGAAACAGAGATGAGGATGATAACAATGCGTCTCCTATCAGAAGGCAAGAGCCAGAGAAGACGGAGAGTCACAGTGTGAGAGATGAGTGTTCAGAACCCAACATGCACGGCCCTAGATGCTGGGCCTTATCTAACAGGCAGTGGGGAATCTTTCACAGTTCTTTGTTCAGGATTAGGACTTGGATAAATGTTTCCTTCAAACAGATACCTTGTATGTACCATGTGTAGATAACTAACCTGGAAGGAAACTGCAGGCAAAGGGGCATTTAAAGGTAGGCCTCAAAAGTACAGGGCACATGGAAGAACTGCCCCTACATTGCAGGTGTGGCTGCTGTGTCACATGTGCGCCACTAGGTGGCAGAGAGAAGAGAGGCTATATCTATGCTCAGTGTTCTGACTTAAGAATATCTAAATAATTAGTAACCTAAAACTCCTTTGAAAAAAAAAATCAGGTCTGAGACTACTGCCAGTCCAGTGCCAGGGTTCCTGCATAGAGAGCTAGCCTGAGACGGCCACCAATCCAGCACAGGCCTCAACAGTAATAGCCAAGGGCAGAGAGTAAACCAATGTTGAGATGAACCTGCTTTGGTGCCCCAGGATGATGATTACTGCATGTGACCTTGGTAAAGACCAAGCCCCAAATGACCATCAGTCAGGTACCATGGAGTTCCAACAGGGAGCTAGCCTGAGATGACAACCAGTGTGACAACATGCAGGCTTGGGGGCTGACCATGACTGAGATGATCCCTGCCCAGTGCCATAATGGATGAGTAGGGCATAGCACTCCTCAGACAATTCCTAAGATGACCCCAGACACTCAGAGATCCCAGGAACCACTAAAAAGAGTAAAAGGCCAACCTGGTCTACAGAGTGAGTTCTAGGACAGCTAGAACCTCATAGAAAAATTCTGTCTCAAAAAATCAAAACCTAAAGAAAACCACAGAGTATGGGGGAAGACTAGAAGGGAGAAGTTTTTTAATGTTTTTAAAATTATTTTATTTACGTACAAACATCACAAATGTTGCTCCCTTGCAGAGTTCTTCACCCCATCCCCTTCTAATAAATACCTAAAAAAATAAAACAGAAACAAACAAACAAATAAAAAATTCATCATCCCTAGTAGTCAGGGAAGAATGAAGGAGGTAGTTAAAGTAACAATAAAGGAAAAAGCCATTAGGAATCATACTATTAACTACTTTTACCTAAGAAAAAAACATAATAATACACACAATTCTACATATAAATGAACATTTATAATTTTAATGAACTTACCATATCTGGGCTAACAATGCTTCCCCTCCAAGAGCCAAATACTCCTTGACAAAAATCCTAATACCAGACATGAGAAACCCTTGTTTGAATTGTTGGGCCAGGGCTGTCCAAAAGACCCTGAAACATGCAGCCTATGGCTGCTGTGCTTGGCTGCCTGCCCTGAGATGTGGAAGGTAAGTCCTTAATGCTGAAGAGACCAAGCCCTTCAGAAATAGTGCCAAGAGGTTCTTGAGTTGGCGTTGACCTTAATTCTTCCTCCCTAAAGACCAGCTTTCATAGATTAGAAGGTGAGCTTCTAAAGAAAGGGGTTAACCAATAGTCCTACTCAGATATGACATCTATGAACCATATCAATCAGCATAGCATGACAGCCCTAAGGTACATTAGTGGCATGTATACCTCAGCAGTAACCAATGACTTTATATTTGGGCCTAGGTCCCAATTAATGAAGAAGAATCTATAACCACTAATTTATGAAACCAGCATAATCTCTAAAAACAATGTAGTCTTCACCCTCATAAAGGTAACATCTCTTTACAACAGATAGAGACCACTACAGAAAAGCACAACCAATCAAAAGACAAAGCGGTGGGCTCCAGTCCCAAGGGATATATCTACAAAACACTCCTGCATCTCAGGGTCGGGAAACACCATGGAAGACAGAGCAGAAAGGCTGTAAAAGCCAGAAGATCAGGGAGTTTGCTCTCAATTCTCACAGTCCCTAGTAACATCTGCAGCTGCAAATACAAAGTCTCACTAACATGACTATCCAAATGTGAGCTGAACAAGGAAGACACCAAGGAGCATGTCAAAGTGGATGGGGAAAAGCCCACAAGGCCTCAACTCTCCACAACGTACTCTAGGAAGCTAGGGAATGCTGGGAGTCGGAGAGATAGTCTTTCCTGGAAACAGCACTCCTATTGGTTAAACAATACCAAAAGGTCAGCCCTAAAAACATGCATGCAAATAACATTATACAGACTGAGCAGGTTATATTTAGGAATATAAATGTAAATGTGCACGAATATACATATGTATGCACCCATACATATACTTATACATGCATGCAATGACGATGGAAAAACAGGCCATGTGTTTGAATGAAAGTAGGAAGGCATATATGAAGGAGTTGGGAGGAAGGAAAGGGAAGAAGGAAATGTTGCAATTGTACTATATTCTCAAAAATAAGTACAATAAAAGTCCTCTTTTTCTCTGTGTTGGCTAATTTGTTTTATCTTTTGGATTTTGCTCAAAAACTGTTCCTCTTCAATGCTGTCCCTCATATAAGTGAAAATTAGAAATTTTCTAATATCCAATATTCCATGTTTTATTCGTTCACCTGTTATTGGACATCACCTGCAGTTGCCTTTATATCTCTTTCTAAAGAAAAGCATTGGTTAAATGTAAATTAGGGTTGGATGGTATCTTCAACATGACCTTTGTCCTCTTCAAAAGTTGCATAGCCCCTCTGCACTTCAGAGGTGGCCATCAGGATGATATGTAAGTCAGAGGGAAAGCATACTTCTTATTCTCCACACCATTGAAATAAGACTTTTGGAGAGGTTGCTTTTTTAATTAAAATAATTTATCTTTTTATGTCAAATGAACACAGTAATTGACATGATTACTTTGAGCTAATCTATTATGGATTCAAACAGACTAAACAAAAACTAATAGAAGTAGAAATTAACAATGGTGTTGTTCTTCGGTTTATTCTGCGATCAATTCTAGTGAAAACCTGGAACATCAATTCAGCTGCTCTGGTCAAAATGTTGTTCATATGTGGATTTATATATGTGTGTCTATATCATGCATTATTGGCTGAAGCAGTAAAAGCACACTCAAATATTTTGGCAGGCCTGGGGCAATTACATTTTTATTAGACAGTTTCTTCCTTTTGAGAGTATTGGGATAAAAAACATCTTGAAAATTAAATAATATTTAAGAGAGTAAATATAATGTATCTAGAGAAAGTCTGTGTTTAATGAAGGTTAACTTCTGTTATGTCACATGTGCCCAATGCTATGCAGATTTACACATATGCTCACTGCATGTATACATGCACACAGACGGAATCATCTACAAAAACATACTCAGCATCTCAAATGTGGAACTGTGGACTCTGCTAGGCCTTAGGAAATTATTCAAGGTCATTCAAGACGTACTGAAAATCATTACCTTCCCCAAATAGCAAGCCTCCCAGGTGGCAGTGATGAAATTCACCCAGGCTTTGATGACTGTTGATGACTTTGAGAGGTAAAGCAGAGAGCATAAACACCTGCAGATTAATCCAGCTTATCTTCAGTAGAACTAATAGTGCTATTCATTGTGAGTGACCCTAAAACAGTTCTTCACATTCCGATAGTGCCTGTGCAGCCATTAAATCGACTCTCCAGGAACAAATGAGAAAACAAATCAGGGGCTGGCTTCCGCTCTGCCAGGCTCCATCGGCTTCAGTTGGAGCTGCCTTTACATCAAAGAACTTCAGGAGAGCCCATGAGACAGCAGGCTGATGTCTGGTTCAAGATATCCTTTTCAGTATCTCCTCCAAACATGTCCCTAGAAGAGTTCCAGGAGCCACGGGATGAATCTCCAAGTCCAGAAGATAGAAGTCGGCCTCCCAGGTGCTCAGATCACAGGCTGAGTAATTTCAGACCAGTGTTGTCCTGCACAGCATTTCCTGTCACAAAAGTTTAGTTTTAACAAGTTCATGTCCCTGGACATAAAGCTCTAACTTGGGGATTGGCAGATGGCAGCTGACAACAGTTTGTTTCTCATTCAAGAAGACAACATTTCTGGGAACTCTGTAATAAGGCATTAAATAACTTCCAAGTCTAGAAACCTTGTAACTTAGCAGAACAAAGGCTTGAAGAGATTGATGTCCTCTGCAAGGAGTAATGACAGAGATACTTTAATCAAAGACTCTGTACTCCCAGCGATCGAGAATTCCTGATTTCTGCATGCTGTATGGCCATCTGTCCTTAATGCGTCGGATAAAACATTCTGTGAGTGTTAATTACTCTACATTTGTGTTAGCTACAGCTTCACACAAGAAATATTTTCACCATTGCAACTTGTTTACCTTGTATTCAACAATATCTAAAACCTTCTAAAACCTTCAAAGAAAAATGTATAATTAAGTATAAGGTTTTCTCAGTACCTTTGTCCTTATAAGATACTGTTTAGATATTTAGCTATTAGATGTACATTTAAATAGGATGTTGATACAAATTCTAAGTAAAAATCTAAACTATTTTACAAGTTGTGAGGTCTTACTGCTTTTCTTTCCTTTCAATACTGTGCTCAGGTAAGAAGCTTGAAAACTGTGCCCACAAATTAAGTCACCACAAAATGAAAATAATGCAGTTATTTAAGAGTAAATTGTAATTGCAGGAGGGGACCTAGACTACAAACACTGACTCAAGGACCCTGAAACCAGGTGACCCAGATAAGGCCCAGTCACAAGTGTTAACTTCCTTGCTTAACCCTTTGTATCAGAAGACAATTGGTCAATACAAAGTCCACTCTGCTGCCCCCTGCTTTCTGTTCGCGTCCTATAAAAATGTATAGTCTCCCTTTGAGGAAGAGTTCAGATCCTGAACTGGCTACCTCCCTGAGTGTTCAGAAAATAAAGCTTCCATCTTTAAGCTTCCATATCTGAAGTGAGTTTTTCAGCTTCTACCCTGAACCCAACCAAAGGGAGAAGTGAATCAGCTGGTGATAAAACAGAGTTGTTTGTTTTGTAGTTATTATACAGAGTGTCTCGAGCAGTCACTCTTATACAAAGACCTAGATGCCCAGTAAGACCTGCTTGTAAGATTTTTCTCTGCTTTGGAGAAGAGCAGAAATTGATAGACTCTTGCAGAACAATCTGGTTTGTTCCATTGGCCTTAAATAGTGTCAACTACTGACTGGAAGGTGTAATCTGGATTCTAAAATCTACCACTATTATTATTTCAAATAGACCTTCTGACATCCTCAAATTACCACAATGATAGTTATAAAAGATTTATTATGAAACCCTTTGCAAATAGGATGAAAGCTACAAGTCCCCTTGCCACTTCCACAAATAGACCATTTCAAATCTACAGGTATGGCCCAACAGAGCTTAATCATTGCTGCCACAGAGGAAGCAGACGTGTGGTTGAAGCCTTGGGGAAGGCAAGTGATGAGCTTTAGTATGTGTTCTGTGCGTCTTTTCATATGACTAACAGTGTCCTGACAACGTTGTGTTCTTAGCAAGGGTTGGATCAATAAAAGTGTGACTTTTATCTCAAAAAAAATGTAGGTAGAGGACAGCGTGGGAGTTCTCTTTCTGACACAGACAACCAAATTCCCCTTTAAAATACTTCCTTTACATAGCAGTGCATGAGCCCTACAGATCCTTTGAGCGCTAACTTCCTCTGGTGCCAAGAAGACTTAACAGTTTCATGGTGTCTTGACTGACAGTCCAAAAAGCAGCTGTTCTTGGGATGTGAGTTTGCACAGAACACAGTTTTCCTTGGTTGATGGGAATGCTATGTTATTTTTTTTTCATTCGCTGACAGGTAGTATTGCTGCTTGCTAGGCAATGACATCACAATTGTTTTTCACAAACCGTGGACAACTGGACTTGCACTTTGCTTAAAAAAAAAACCATCTGGCAGGTTCTGTAATGTGTTCAAAAAGAGACATTTACTAATCCACTATCTTCTGTTTTGCAAAGAAATACTTTCCGAAGCAACATATTAAGTGCATAGGTTTTCATATCTAATTAATCACTTGTGTCTATGAATAGCAACCAACTCAGAGGTCCCGGTCAGCAATACCCATTTCATTATGCCATGGGTATTTGAAGAAAATGCTGAATATCAGGGAAGATGCAGAGAGGCTCTGGCTCCCACATCTGTACTATGCCTGTGAAAAGGGAACACAAAGATGCGTCTGGAGAACAAAAGAGAATGTGAAAGTTCCCCCAGGGTCAGGCTGCTACCCAGGCACCCAGCTTCACTTCTTTGCCTGCCTCTCATTTTCTAGAATGCACATTTTAACCTGGAGGATCCCTTCGGCTATCAGGAGTCATGATGGCAAGCCAAACTAGAGGGACTAAATGCAAATTATAAGACAATAGATCTTGATTCTTGAGTTAGCACCTTTCATATGCCAAAGTAGAAAAGGTCCTTTAAGCACTTACAAAATTATAGTGAACATCATTAAACCAGATACACTGAAACTATTAGATGAGAAAGTAGAGAAAACCTTAGAACACATAGGCACAGGAGAAAATTTCCTGAACAAAACACCAATGGCTCAAGCTCTAAGGTCAAAGATTAACAAATGGGACTTAATGAGATTGCAAAGTTTCTGTAAGGCCAAAGACACAGTCAAGAAAACAAAACAGCAGCCAACAGATTGGAAAAAGATCTTTACCAACACCACATCAGATAGAGGCCTAATATCCAAGGTATACAAGGAACTCAAAAAGCTAGACACCAGAGAATCAAATAACCCTATTAAAAATGGGGTACAGAGCTAAACAAAACGTTCTCAGTTGAGGAACACCGAATGGCTGAGAAACATCTGAGGAAGTGCTTGACATCCTTAGCCATCAGGGAAATGCAAATCAAAACAACCCTGAGATTCCACCTCACACCAGTCAGATTGGCCAAGATCCAAAACTCAGATGACAGCAGATGCTGGTGAGGCTGCGGAGAAAGAGGAACACTTCTCCACTGTTGGTGGGGTTGCAAACTAATACAACCACTCTGGAAATCAGTCTGGCGATACCTCAGAAAATTGGATATAGTACTACCTGAAGACCCAGCTATTCCACTTCTGGGCATATACCCCAGAGACACTTTAATACACAACAAAGATATATGCACCACAATGTTCATAGTGGCTCTATTTATAATAGCCAGAAGCTGGAAAGAACCCAGATGTCCTTCAGAAGACGAATGGATACAAAAATTGTGGTACATATACACAATGGAATACTACTCAGCCACCAGAAACAATGACTTAACCAAATTCTTAAGAAAATGGCTGCATCTAGAGAATATCTTTCTGAGTGAGATAACCCAGTCACAAAAGAACAGACATAATATGCAGTCACTGATAGTGGGATGCTAACCCCAGAGGCTTGCACTCCCCCAGAAACAACTCACAGACTGTATGAAGTCCAAGAAATAAACAAAACAAAACAAAAAAAAATTTACACAACAAGAAAACTTTAACTATTTCCATGTTACATTTTGTTTTACATGTACTTTACGCCCATTGTAACTATTAAGTTTTCAATGCATACTATCAAACCTTTAAAAAAATCAAGTACTGACTAAAAAAATATATTCATATAGTTTTATGTAAAAATTATTTTAAAATCTGAAAAAAAGTACTGACAAAAATGTATAATTTTAAGCAAAAAATGCTTAAAATCTGTACATTTATCTTTGTTTTGTAAAATAATGTTGTTTAAAAAAATTATAGTGAACATAGGCAAAATTGATGACATCATAATAAAATATTAACCCTTTGAACATCCTCTCCTGTGAGCGCACACTCACACTCACACACACATGCACATGCACATGCACAGACACCCACATATTAAAGCCACTTAAGTTTTCCACTATTGATATTAGCGTGCACCCAGCTGTTGTGCTCACAACCCATTCAAACAGGAAATGCCCACCTTCTCCAGTCTACCGCATTCTTATTTCTTGACTTCAAGCTGTCATCAAGCTGAGAAGGTAGTCTGGGGATGAGAACATTTCCAGCCATTGTCCTTTATTTCTTTTCACTGAAGATTCATTGAACAGCTAGAACTGAACTGAGGCTGAGCAATCGTTTCTGTGGAAGCAGGACAATATGAGGCTAAGTTATTATAGGAAGTAACATAGAGATTGTATGGTAAAGGACTGTAGGTCCCTTCAGTTTCTCAGACTGTTACAATTTTACTATAATAATATGTCCTTTCCTCTATATGCATGTATGCGCATGTACACACACACACACACACACACACACACACACACACACTTGTTTAAATCAAAACCCCCATGTACCAAAAAGAATTGTAACTGGTGGCAGCTCACAGACATTAGAGAGTAAATTTTATTCCTACTCATTTGAAAACAGGAAGAGGTTGAAATATAAATTCAATAGTCAAATGATCTAGATACTATCAGATTGAATCCTGACAATGGCAGTTGTGAAGCCCTCGTGCTTGGGAGTAGCCACCATCCAGTAGGGCTTGGCTGCAACCTTCACTTCACACTTTATACAAAGCTCAAGTTTCAGGGGGCTCCTCAGGCCCCAATGTTCTTGACATAGCACACAGACAATACAACCCTAGTGAGGCTTCCAGTCGATCTATGAAGATAGGAAGGGAGTCCATCAATAAATCTCATTACGCCACACAAACACCTAAGGACATCCCCATGGATCACTGCAGAGCCAGTTTTGAATTTCAAAGATGTGCTTTCAGTTACTGTAATTACAGAGACAACACCAAAGAAAGAGTCTTATGCTAAGGTCTTATACTAAGATATTCAAGGTGTATACAAAGAAGTGTTGACTGTAGCTGTCTGTTCTAAACTGTGAAAACAAAACCTAAAACCAGACCCCTGGCAAAGGCAGAAGCTCCTGATTTCATATTCAGCATGCCTAGGGAATGGAATTAAAGCCCTGTGAAACTTAGATGCTTAGGAAAAAAAAAACTTGTTATTCAGAAAATTTCTTAACTTTCTCTGAGTTCCTGACAGGCATTGTTCCTCCATACTGAAGGCATACTAAGTGCTAGTCACCGAGCTAAGTTCTACTAAGCATAGAAACATAAAGGTCGGTCTCTCAAGAAATTAACTTTATAGCTTGAAATATGAATGAATAAATACAGAATTACAATCTGAAATATGAGAAGTAGTTGAAAATGTAAAGTTTTTCTCTAGTGGCTTACTGTAGGACACAGTCTGACAACTGAGAGAAACCTTTGGAAATGAGGACAAGCATGGCAGGCTCTTGATATAAAAACAGAGGAGAGAGGTCATCCTAAGCAAAGCAGCAGAGTCTAAGTATATTTCTGGTACTATATTAATATTTTGACTTAAGTTTTTAGCTATCAGTTTCTTCAGGTCTTAAGTAACCCCAAATATGTGTAAAGCTGATAATAGTATAAGAATAATGTATGCGTTCAATGTAGACTATCGCAAAACATTTCACATCTTAGACTCGGACCATATAAAATTTAATATTTTCATTATTCAAAAGACCAAAAATTGTCATGACAACAATATCTGAAGAGACAGGAGAAGAAATATGAGGTACTTTGGGCTTGTTATACTTGTTAGTGTGTTATGGCACCAAGAAATTGTACCCATCAGTTAGAATGAGTAACAAGTAACATAATCACAATTGCCTGTGAAGGCCAAGATGCTGTTTGTAAAGGTCAGCAGGGAAGAAATTCAAAAGGGCATTAAGGAGAGAGAGTGGTCACCCAACCTAAAAGAACAGAGTTTTGAAAAATGGGCTACCTACCACCAGTGAGGGAGTGGCTCCACAGCCTAGCCAGTTCAACAGAGCTACCCCATACAGATTGGTCTTTGGAAGAGAACACAGTGGAAAATGTTGAAGAGAATTTTTGGGCAACCAGAAAATTTCTAGCATGTCTCACTCCTGGCTTTTGCATATCCTTCTGTTCTTTATCCAAATAAAAGGGGTGTGCCCTTAACACAGAAGCTACATGAAAACATTAAGAAAATGTGTTAGGACAAAGAAATGTTAATTTGTCTCCTTTCCACTGAAATCTACGTCATCCCTTGTTTTCACTCATCACCTTATACTTCATGGTTGCATTCAGGTGGTGACACCCCTCCTTAATTCCAGGGATTGAGGGGTTAGGGTATCAGTGCACCGTCTCTGCTTTGCTAACTGGGCAAAATACTCTAAATCCCACGTGAGACAATTCAGATACATTTTTCTCCCTAGTCAAACTGATTATGTATTTCAGAAGCCCTCCACTAGGCTGCCCATCTATCTTATTCCTAAGGAGTCATTTGCCAGAGATTCTTGTGGATCAAAATCTGGTCATTAGCATTTTAAACATGATCTCATTGTAGTAACTGCTCACCACCTGTTCTCTGTAATTCCCATGACATTGTCCCATTGAGACCAGCAACCCCATTGTGCCGAAATGCCCCTAAATTATACCTAACTGGCAGAGAATTGGTGAGTCAGGCATCTTGGAGGGAGGTGAAGGGGGTGTCACCATGCTTTCCTAGAGAGTGTGACTTGGGCAGAAGAACAGAGTGCACATAAGTATAGATAACCAGCATCCCCATTTATTATCAGACTCCTCCCTCTTTAGAATTCTGGAACGATGCTACAAGCTCTTTAACCTTACCACCTGTAAGCCATCTTTATGTGTGTGTGCATTTAGATCAACCAATTCAATAAATCAGCTTTGCCGCCATCAAGTGATTAAAGCAACACATTAAATTCTGAATCCCAAATAAGGTGTATTCAGTTCAATGAATTTAGTCTTGTTTTATTATATTTTAGCCCATTTCTCAAAAACCTACACATGTTTACCTGCACACTATTAATAACAGAGACTGGCAAAGTCTTTCCAATGTGTGTTTCTTTTGTATTTTGCTCTTTATTTAAATAAAATTTCAAAAACACATTAAAATTGCATGAATGGTATAAAGACCTCCAATATACCTGTTATGCAAATTCGCTAAGTATTAATGTTTTTGCCTTCTCTAATAGTCTACTTCTGGTCACATGCATACATTCTCATACACATTTACATATTGTGAAATGCTTGCCACCTGTGACAGTATTGCAGATATCATGCCCCAGGAATGTTCTCTTAAACACAATTACCAAAAACAGAAACTAGAAAAGATCTGATTACTGTTATGTAACTCCATGTCTTACTTAAAATTTATCATTTGTCCCAATAATATCCTTATCCTTACATTTGTGTGGATTATGCAACGTATTTAAATTTTTCTAGGTAAAATTTTTTTCTTTTTGTTACTATTAAATATAGTATTATTGACTCTAGCAAATTTTCAGTGTACAGTGCAGTATTTTTAATTACAGAGAAACTGCTATATAGCATATCTCCTGAAGGTAATTAATGGGCATTCCTCAAACTCGATATCCCACTGAGTAACAACTGTATAATTCTTCTGCCTTTCAGCTGTTGGAAGCCATTGTTCAACTATGGTTTGGTTAGTTCAGCCACCTGACGGGCCTCACGTGAGTGGAATCAGGCAGGACTGATGCTTCTGTAGCTGGCTTATTTCATGCTATTGGGTACTATAGAATTCCTTCTCTTTCTAAGGTCAAGTTACATTCTATTATGTATACATTTAACACCATACATATGCATATGAGTGCATATAATATATATGACATATATGTATATATATGTTTATCTATTGGTAAACATTTAGCTTGTTTCTACAACTTGACAGATAACTTTTAAGGATCCAAATTCCAATTACTTTTATATATTAACTATCAGTGGAGTTGCTGGATAAGATTGTGTTCTGCTTTGAACCATTAGAAACTTCCATACTGTTTTCCATAGCAAGTGTACCATTTCACCTGCCCACTCACAGAGCACAAGAATGCTCACCCATTTGCACCTATGTTTATCTCACTGTTGCTCTTTCTTACAATGGCTTTGTCTGGCTTTGGTAATGCTGAGAGCACCGTGAGTAGTTAAATGCCAGCAAATGGATGATCTAGAAAAAGTAATTTCCGAAAATATACCACCTATAAGACTGAGTTGCGAAGAAATATATCATCACAGCCAATAGACTAAAAATTAATAAAAAAACAAGCTAGGAGATCGAACCCTCCCAACAAGAAAAAAACTAGGACTGAAAGATTTCACTAGTGAATTCTACCCAGTACTTAATTATTCATCGTAATCCTTCTCCCACACTGTCCTCAACAGAAATGAAGTGATGACGAATTCCTCAAATCTCTCCACAAGGTCATTTACTTTGACAGCATACAGAGTAAGTCTTTCTAGCGGTCCTGCAAAATGTTCAATGATACTAGACACTAAAGTCACTTTCTGACTTCAGCGAAAAGCAACTGCTTTGAGTTCACTGAAGAACTCAAACAGAAGGGGTCAGATGTGGAAGGAGTGTGAAGAGGCTCAGCTCCCATCTGCTTGTTTCACAGTTTAATCTCTCGGGGTCTGGCACCTTCTCCACAGATCCTCTCCCTTCCCATTATGATTTGCCTGCACTGCATATTGTATTAACACGGCAAGACTCGTTTTCATTTCCAGAACCCAAACCCAGTCACTGCCGGTGCAAGGCTAAGCTCACAAGATCACATCTCCTGGTACTTTCCTACATGTTCGGCCTTTTGCACTGTTCTATTAAACTTAGCAATGTGCCTTCAAAATAATCTTGTCTGGAAAATTAAGTGATAAAAGCTGCAACAGCATCTATATCTGTGTAGATGACAAAAATGACCCTTTTATTCCCACTGTCTCTGGGAACCAGGGGAAGGGTATTGGCCACAAAATCTTTATTTCTTACCAAACTTTATGGTAAAACTGTTCAAATGTTTTTCATCCTCTGACAAGGGAGTCATATATACAAACATGTATACATACACACACAAACACATAAACACACACATATACACATAATATTATGGTGTTACTGGCATGAAAATATAGTCATTAGCTGCTTACAAAATAAGTTCAAACAGATACAAGAGTAATCAAAAGATGATTACAGAATATCCTAATGAATTTTGAATGAGTATCATAACTTTGGAATTAACTTATAAATCTAAAAACATAATAAAATACAACAAAATGTGGTATACACCTGCAACAGGACATGCTTCCAACTTTGAACATATCTGCTTTCCTGGATGTTTCTATGTGCAGTAGCTATACCACTGAGCACTCCCAGGAGGCCGACGGAGAACATTAGGGTTCTAATATATCCACATGGGCACACACACGATTACATCATCTTCCCCTTTCCAATGTATGCTTCCCCAACATGCTTGCTCTCAAATTCATGACCTCTGGCTTCTTTTTCTTTAACTGTTATTATATGTGATATATATTATTTATGTATCATATAAGTATATGTATATAATAACAATATGTATAATTTTCTACTTAACAAGAGGAGGATGAAAATATAGCTAACTTATCTGGTCTAGTGAGGTCATGAATCTTGGAGGAAAACCTATAATTACCACCTTAGTACCCAAAAATAAGTGTGCCTTACACCCCTCAAGAAACTTCTCTTTGCAATAAACAGAGACCATTGTGGAGACCCAGAATGAGTGATCATGTGGTGTC
The DNA here is from genome assembly GCF_963924665.1 of Micromys minutus. Lineage (NCBI taxonomy): Eukaryota > Metazoa > Chordata > Mammalia > Rodentia > Muridae > Micromys > Micromys minutus. The sequence continues at coordinate 52,291,068 of NC_137954.1, read as the reverse complement.
TCGCCCAACCTGATTGATCCAAATAAATCATTTTTGGAAAGGAAATGCAAGGTGTGTGAGGTGACTCCGCTGGATAAAGGCGCTGCCCACCAAGCCTGACAATCTGAACCAGTCCCTCGATCATACAGCAGAAGGAGAGACCATCTGGCAAGTGTAGGTCTACACATACACACACACACACACAGACACACAGACACACACACATATACACACATATAAACATGTATATATACACACAGAGAGAAACACATATATACACACATATAAACATGTATATATACACACAGAGAGACACACACATATACACACATATAAACATGTATATATACACACACAGAGACACACACATATACGCACATATAAACATGTATATATACACACACAGAGACACACACATGGACAGAGAGGGGTAAGGAGAGAGATGAAACGGGGGGAAGAAAGAAGTGACTAAAAAACATACAGGCCCAGGAATAACAATTTTGTACTTTATTTTATGCCTTTTAAAAAACAATTTATTCTACTAATGGTAATATAAATTAAATTACAGTAGTAATATACTACTAACTGTTAACTAAGATTTTAAAGAGAATAATTTAAAAATAACAGCTGATGCTTGCAAGGGTTTCATGTAACATGCTCTCGTTGTCACTTCGGGTCTATATAAATTAAAACCTAACACCCAGGTCAAGTCTAAATCAGTTATACTCTCTGATCCAGATACCCTGGCTTTGAGGATTCCATTTTAAGAAATAATTGTGAATATCAATGACACAGTTTGTAAGTAAGTATCCCTGTGTCAACTTGATCCTTATTTTTTGCATTTTTGTTGGATATTCATGTATTTACATGTCAAATGTTATCCCCTTTTCCAGTACCCCATTCCCATAACCTCTCTCCATGCTTCTAAGAGGATGCTCCACCTTCCAACAACCCACTCCCTCCTCAATACGCTGGCATTCCCCTACACTGGAGAAAAGAGCATCCAAAGGACCAAGGGCTTCTCCTTCTGTTGATGCCAGACAATGCCATCGTCTGATACATATCACCTGGAGCCATGGGTCCCTCCATGTGTGCTCTTTGGTTGATTGTTTAGTCCCTGGGAGCTCTGGGGATCTGTTGGTTAATATTGTTGTTCTTCTTCTTCCTATGGGGTTGCAAACCCTTTCAGTTCCTTCAGTCTCTCAGGAGATATCCATATTAGGCTCCTGATGGCAAGCAGTTCTTGGTGTCAGCAATAGTAACTTGGTTTGGTGGCTGCATATGAGATGGATCCCCAATTCACAGACCATATGAAGCTTAAGAAGAAGAAAGACCAAAAACGTGGATGCTTCGGTTCTTCTTAGAAGGGGGAACAAAATACTCATGGGAAGAATACAGGGATAAAGAATGGAGCAGAGACTGAAGAAAACGTTTTGATTTTTTTTATTGTTCAGTGGTTTCATACATTTATAAGATGATGAATTTTAGTCAGCTCCCCCCATTCCCTTCTCTCCCTCCTTTTCTCCTCCTTCATGAGTTAGCTGGTTTTGTTCTGTGTCTTTCATTTGTGCCTTCTATGTCCTCAGTGAAGCCACTCCCTTCTCCCAAGTTCTCAGTGTCTTACATGTTTTATTTTCTTGCTCATCCCTACTTCTATCTGAGATGTGTTACTCAGCAGAAGTACACGTTGGAAAGACACACACCCACCAGCAGTAGCCTCTAAACGTTACGCCAATGTTCTGAGGCTGGAGCAGCTACCCCAGTACACTAGTCTCAAAGCTATAGCACAGCTGAGCTCAAATTTGTATGTGAAGTGAATGGTAAAGTTGATGAGAATTTAGAAGATGCAAATAGTTGCGAAGAAGCAGGGATTACAGAAGGCCAGGGGCTCACAGGTTTTTTATAACATCCCCAGATGCAACTTTGCCATGGGCATATAAGGCATTCCTAACTGGCATCTTTCCTAATTGCCTTATCCGCTTATGTGGACCATAATTGCCAAAATTATCTCCTTGATTGAATGCATGTGTGTTGCCTTTGGCATTTTTGCCTCTACAAGAGAGAGAGAGAGAGAGAGAGAGAGAGAGAGAGAGAGAGAGAGAGAGAGAGAGAGAGAGAATTAAAATACCACAATGTAAGCTGAATTTTGGCCTTTGGGTTTTAATACAAAGACTAGCTATTTGTTGTAATCCAAAATAGAAATGTGTTTCTATAGTTAGAAACACAGTAAGGGAATGTGTTATTAGAAGTAGCGGTAGCAACTAAAGATGCTTGCTCTTTCTACACAGGCCCATGCAAACGCTTTCAGCAGAGAGGAACAGATCTGGGTTTTTAGCTTAGAGTACACAAAGCCCCAATTTCAACCCTGATCCATTGTCATTTGGTAGGAGCATCACCAGCATCCCTGAGATATGCAAACCAGAAACTCGCGCACCTTCTCTGCAGATGGCGGGGGCAATGGAATGGGGAGATGAGTTCGACCCAGGTAGGTTCTTATATCCACATGGGAAGCAAAGAAACTGCAGTCTTAGAGAGGTCACAAGAAAACACCGAGTCTGAAGGGTCTCTGACATCTACATCTCAGCTGATCTGGGTCTGTAGTTCATTGTACAAAGTAAAACAACTGAAATTCATGATGACCTACAATTATTGTCTGTTTTTCTTTTCCACATTGTAATAGTATTGGCAACATACTGGTAAATGATTCAATACATAAACCTATTCTAATTCCAGCTACTTAAAAAGGTTATATTGGTATTTATACAAACTCAAATGATATGAATACCATTTTCCCCATAAGTGACAGGAAGAGGACAGGGACCTTAGGGCTAAGGAAGGGAGCCTTATTCAATCAACATAATTGGCAATAAATAAGGACATTACTGCTCAAAGAAAACCAAAGCCTCAGTTGTTGTCGTTGTTGTCGTTGTTGTTGTTGTTGTTGTTGTTGTTGTTGTTGTTTTCTGGATTCCCAAACCTCTGTGTGCTCCATAGCACAGCCAGTGGAAACACTGTTACACACCTCCAGGAAATATGGCGAGAAAGATGTAACACATGCCCCTTTGATATAGAGGTGTATTTTATTACCCCCAATAAATGTGTTAAGTCGCTGAACTGGGAGGCTTGCCAGCCCTCAGATTGCTTGGATGTGTTTGATGTTCCATGGACCACAAACTTCTCCTGCCTCTGTTACACTTTCCTCTCACAAGGCAGAGCGGTGACACACCACACACTTTAAATAAGCCACACGCAGAAGCCACTGACACATGAGAAGCAAGCAGGGCTCATGCAGAAGCAACCCACCCGTAATAACAGCTCTTATTTCTAGGAATAATCCAAAATACCCAGATACTTTGGGTGTCCCCTTCTCTGCCCACGCTATCCTTGGACCTCATCCTACATTTAGTATTTTTCTAAAGGCAAAGTCCTTTCTAGTAGCCAGCCTAAGTCTCTTTGCTTTTAATTTATCATGCAGCCCTACCCTTCAAACTCAAACTCCAACCAGATTTCCAAGTACCTTCTGTTTCCTCACTCAGAGCATAGTGTTCTGGTCAGATTTGCAAGGCTACAGGGTCTTGTGAAAAATGTAATCAGGAAGTGATTTTGTGTGTTAGTACCAAGAGGTTCCTGGAGCCAGGTGCTACATAAATTCAAGGAATTAGAATACTTTGACCTGTGGAGGTGGATGATATTTGAAACATCCTCACCACACTCTATCCTTCCAGACCTTTACCAAAAAAAAAAAAAAAACAAAAACAAAAAAAAAAAAAAACAAAAACAAAAATGGAAAAAAACCAGGAGGCAATCAGTGGCTGAGTTTGTCTTGCTGTGTAAACCTCAGCAGGAAGCAGTGATACCTAAAACTGCAAGCCTTGTGGCTTCTACAGAAACCATGACTGTCTCTCTCTTTTATTAATTTTCCTTATCCACAAGTATGCAGCCCTGACTGTCTTTCTTCATTAACCAGATCCTGAAATTCTTCCAATGAGCCCATAGGCCCTGCCCTGTGTTTTTCCTGAATAAATGAGCATTTAGGGGGGAGTGAAATTGGCAGGAAGATCCTTCTATAGATTGGGTATTATTAGCTCAAAAGTGCAGACTGTGTTCATTTTCCTGACTGTTGAGGCATTCAGAGACCGGAATAATAACAGAGCATGTAAAGCAGGTGTATCTAAGAGATATAGCCCAGTATTACACTTCTCACCTCCACAATGGCTGCTGGGTGATAGGATCTAGCTGTGACATCAGCTAATATTGGATCTGTAATAACAGAAACACTGGAATGCTATCAGCTGAAAATGAAATTCCAGGAGAAAGTAGCACACAACACAGTGACTTTTATTTATTCATCTGTCTTGACACATGTGGATGTTTTTAAATAGCAAAAGGCCTAGCTTTTTTGTGTTCATGGAAAACGTATTAAGTTGGACTTCTAGGCTACGCTGACCGGTAGTAACAGAAATGGTTTTAAAGCCTATCTTCATTTTCGCCAAATATTCTTTTTGGCAAAGAAAGATAGGAGAGGTAAATGTTTCACTCTGCATTCTGTAATTAGCTAATGGAGAGGTGGACTGGAAGCACAGTTCAGCTCTTCGGAGACACACTCCCTCTGATTGACATGTGATTAAAAAAGGAAACCCATATCACACTGTGCTCTTTCTGTACCATATTTGCTTTTTACATCCTTTGGTGGACATGCAACCCCTGTGCATAGCACAGATTCCTTCTGGAGTCTAGAATGCAAGTAAAATCTTATCTTAAAGCCAAACTCTAGGAGAGGTGAACCGTGAAGGCAGCTGATGGCAGAAATATCACTCATTCTGCTTCAGAGGTAGATGTGAGCATGTGGACCCAGAGGGTCGTTCTTTAACATTGTTAACAAGATAGTCACTTTCCAAGATAAGGTAACACTATAAGCACTGGCAGAGACAGGCTGTAGTGATGCATCTTCTAGCCTGTGTCTTCAGCAGTGGTGGCAAGTGATTTCCCTTTGGGATCCCTTAGTAGCCCCCAAAGGAATGTGTTCTCCCAAGAGCTCCTTGATTTTAAATGTTAGCTCCCACCAGGATGTAACGTTGAACTGCTCCAAACATAAGGAATTAAACAGAAAGAAGTCGACTGTGGGTTGATGTTAAGGTGATATATGATTGGACATTGGAGAGGTAGGCGAGGGGCAGGGGGAAGCTGGAAAAATGGGAGAAAAGGAGAAAGAGGGGATTCAAGGAGGAACAATGGTGGAGGCAGATGTTTGTCTCTCTCTGTGCATCTCTTCATAAATAAGGTTGTAAAGAATGTTTTATAAGTGATGGAATTGAACAAGATCATTTGACTTACAAGATTAGTAAATTATAGTGTATCTATTGGATGAGAGTAGTTCAGTGTGTTCTTTGATGTGACTACTTAATTGAGTTCAAAGGGTATAGTGGCAGAATGCATAAAACCCAACACAGAGTTGGGATGTGTGTGTCTAAGGCTTGGCAACAACATGCCAAGGGGAAGTCAGTGAAAACAACATGCCATGGTGGTTGTAGCCACACAGAACAGAAGCAGCAGGGGCAATAGAGTGAACCATGACAGAGTGCTTAGAGGTGGCCTGGAGCACCAAGTGGTATGGGGACTCCATGTGTGTGCTCAGCTCCACCTCAGAGTGGTGTCCAAGGAGTGAGACCATTGGGGCCAATAATAGGTTAGCCATCCATTTAATATTTACCACAATAGTGGACAGATTATTAGAGTATTGGTTTTGCTTTGTTTTCAGCTCATGTATGTTAATAATTTAAATAAAATTTACATGTGATAACTTAGGTTTTATTAAAAATATGAAAAGTTGACTTGTGGCCCAAATAGATTTTAACTCTTGTGTTATCAGCCACATACATTCACGATATCAGCAGCTGCGAACTGCCAGGCAATTTATCAGGAAGATTCCTCAGTAGGATGGCCCCTGAGGTGGAAGCATGGGTATCTAGTTACCAACAGCGAGATCAATAGATGCAGGAAAGACCCTCATGTACACACCAGATCGTAAGAAAGCTATGTGTGCTAGGTGTGACTTGGGGGAACTGTACAGATTTTGAGCTAGTAAGACATAATTTTAAAGAGTGTGTTTATGAGATAAGAGAACCAAACTGTATTTAAATTTTGTCTTTTTCACAGTCATGTAGTTAGCTAACGTCTTCCAGGTATTTTATTAAGTCACGTTGTTGAAGGGTATGACAAAGGAAGATGCTTTCCAGATGAGCTCTTACCTTGCATCTTCAGAAATCAAATATTAATCTCCTAAATAATTATAGAAATTATCAATCATACTAAAACTTACATGATCAAGAAATAAACGATATATAAAAGACAGATAGGTAGAAATATCAAAGACAGAGAGATAAACAGACAGATAGATAATTAATAGAATAGAAAATGAAAGGTTAATTCTTTAATTCCTTAATTTGGTAGATAAATTTGTCCCATTAGGGAGTGCTTCCTTCTCTCTGAGAAGGTCCATAAATTATGAAGTGGTTAGTTGGGGTCTGAATAATATCCAAGTAGTGCCTAGACAAATGACTAGATAAAATATTTTCAATTATCCAACAACATTTTCCTTTTATCACTAATTTCAAAGAAATATTGACTATGGATCTCTTTCTTCCTGGTAAGAATCCCAGAGGCCTCTATTCCTCTGACAATTAAGGGAAGAAGTTGGTACTTTAATACCAGAACAGCAAATATGAGATTAGAAAGCACATCTCACACTTAGGTCATCATCATGCAGGGTAAAAACTGACATCACCCACTCTTCCCTAGCTGACATCACCCACTCTTCCCTACTGCTGACATCACCCACTCTACTGCTGACATCACCCACTCTTCCCTACTGCTGACATCACCCACTCTACTCTACTGCTGACATCACCCACTCTTCCCTACTGCTGACATCACCCACTCTTCCCTACTGCTGACATCACCCACTCTACTCTACTGCTGACATCACCTACTCTTCCCTACTGCTGACATCACCCACTCTTCCCTACTGCTGACATCACCCACTCTACTCTACTGCTGACATCACCCACTCTTCCCTACTGCTGACATCACCCACTCTACTCTACTGCTGACATCACCCACTCTTCCCTACTGCTGACATCACCCACTCTACTCTACTGCTGACATCACCCACTCTACTCTACTGCTGACATCACCCACTCTTCCCTACTGCTGACATCATCCACTCTTCCCTACTGCTGACATCACCCACTCTTCCTTACTGCTGACATCACCCACTCTTCCCTACTGCTGACATCACCCACTCTTCCCTACTGCTGACATCACCCACTCTTCCCTTCTGCTGACATCACCAAGCCTTCTCTACTGCTGACATCACCCACTCTTCCCTACTGCTGACATCACCCACTCTACTCTACTGCTGACATCACCCACTCTTCCCTACTGCTGACATCACCCACTCTTCCCTTCTGCTGACATCACCCGCTCTTCCCTACTGCTGACATCACCCACTCTTCCCTAGCTGACATCACCCACTCTTCCCTACTGCTGACATCACCCACTCTTCCCTTCTGCTGACATCACCAAGCCTTCTCTACTGCTGACATCACCCACTCTACTCTACTGCTGACATCACCCACTCTTCCCTACTGCTGACATCACCCACTCTTCCCTTCTGCTGACATCACCCACTCTTCCCTACTGCTGACATCACCCACTCTTCCCTTCTGCTGACATCACCCACTCTTCCCTACTGCTGACATCACCCACTCTTCCCTTCTGCTGACATCACCCACTCTTCCCTACTGCTGACATCACCCACTCTTCTCTACTGCTGACATCACCCACTCTTCTCTACTGCTGACATCACCCACTCTTCCCTTCTGCTGACATCACCAAGCCTTCTCTACTGCTGACATCACCCACTCTACTCTACTGCTGACATCACCCACTCTACTCTACTGCTGACATCACCCACTCTACTCTACTGCTGACATCACCAAGTCTTCTCTACTGATCACTACTTATTAAGTCTGTGGGATTCTATCACAAGGGAAAACCAGACACAGCTGGATTATTTAAAAAGCCAGTTCTAATATTTTAGATTTTCAAATTCATGGCAGAGTTAATAACTGAAAACACAGTGTTTTCCTATTTCAAGGGCAATAGTTTTCAAAGAATAAAGCATTTATGAAAATGGAAATTTTGATTTAAAAAATAAGAGCATTGATTTATGCTATACACAGTAAGATTAGAAAGAATGTCAGATTGGCTAGAAGTGTTCTTTTCACTTACTGCTGGCAGGGGTATATATTCCAGAAGACAACAGAGGGGCAGAACAAGCTGCGTGCTGCTGGGGATCTGAGAGCAGAAGACACTGAAACTCTCTGTCTTCATTGGAGGGAGCAACAGAACCTCTTTTAAAAGAAGTCTTCAGCATGTACTATAAGAACAAATGGAAAGAGCCGGTCAGATGTAGATGGAGACTGAAGAATCCTAACATGAGTCTCCCTAACCTAGAGGGCTTACAAAGCAGGGTTGAAAAACTTTGTTGACCCAAATGTCAGGATGCAGTGGCTGTGGAAGTAACCCAGACGTGTTTATTTTTTATTGGATATTTTATGTATTTATATTTCAAATGCTATCCCCTTCCCTTCCCCCCTCCCTGCTTCTATGAAGATGCTCACACTCCCACCTCATCACCATGGCATTCCCCTACACTGGAGAAACCAAGGGCTTCTCCTCCCATTGATACAAAACAATGCCATTCTCTGCTACATATCACCTGGAGCCATGGATCCTTCCATGCGTACTCTTTGGTTGGTGGTTTAGTTTCGGGAGCTCTGGGGGGTGGTTAATATTATTGTTCTTCCTATGGGGTTGCAAACTCCTTCCTATGGGGTCATCAGTTTCTTCAATCCTTTCTCTTGCTCCTCCACTGGTGTCCCTGTGCTCAGTCTGATGGTTAGCTGCAACCCAGAAGTGTTCTTACACCATACAACTGCAGATGTGACAAGAACTATGAGCTGATAGTTGTAGGACACTGGGGACCAGAAGGGCACAGATAAGAACTCGTGGCTGAAGGTCAGTAAAAAAATAAATATGCATGGCTACAGACACATGAAGAACCCAAGGTGACAGCAGACTGGACCTGGTACCCTCCTGGAGATATTAAGAGCCACAGGGGTAGACTCTGACCTGGCCAAGAGTAAGAGAAATGGATTAGATACTTGAAATTCTTGTGCGTGTACTCTGCATTATTAGAGGACCACAGTAAAGAAATTTAGGTATAACTCAAATCCAGCAATAAGAAACTAAGTTTGTACATATTAGTTTCTTTTTTACCAAACCTGTATTTTTGTGGATTACAGGATATGGAGTCCTACTAGTGTAGCTTTATTTACATGGTTTAATACCATGTTCCTTCACCAGACTTCTGCTGAAACTAGGCATTATCTAGCTGTTACAGATGCCTGTCTCAGACGTTGAGGGGTGTTTGATAGTACCCTTGATCTCCTCCATTAGAGCACAGCAAGATCTACTACCACGCCAGCATTGTTTCTAGACACTACTAAACATTTGTAAGGCAAAATGTTGTCCAGATTGTCCAGGTTCAGAACCGTTGCCTGAAAATGTTCCAACAAAATTTTGACAAAGAAATGCTAAACTACAACAAGGCAAAATGTACACTCAACAGATACACCCAAGATTCCATTGATAAACATAGAGTCTAAAAAACAACAACAATAAAAACTAAAGGAGGTTAAATTGAATTTGAAAGTCCAAGATTATAACACAGATATCTTGACACCTAAATTTATGCTTTCTTTATACAAAACTTAAAACAACTCTTAACTATAGAACAGAATCTAGCACCTACCTACATCTCCAAATGAATGAATGAATGAACAAGTGAATAGATGCTTTATACAACTGCACCACATCATGCTGTTGAACACTATAAAAATGGGAAGAATAATGGCTCAAGCCTCAGAGCTGGTAACAAAGACACTCAAGGATATTACTACACCTCTCACATGGATTCAAACAGCCAGTTACCATCTATTAAACCACACTCAACACACCTTGACCCTCATTCAAACAGACCCATGTCCTTTTCCATAGTATTTCCACTCGATTGTTTCTCTCCTGCAAAACTGAAAGGAGCTCTAAGACTGTATATTTCTAGTCTTTTTCCTTTGTATTTATCTCACACAGCATTAGGCACAAGCTAGCCATTGTCCCAATTTAAATTCATAACCAGAATTCTATAGATACTCCTTTGATTTGCTCAGGAACCAAATGACTCAACCGTCATAGTCTGTCTGCGTGAGACAGACTAAAACCTGCGATTCTGTCTTTATTTATTAATGTGCAGCTCAGTGGCACATTATCTGACATCAGAAGCCAGTGGCAACTTTCCAATCGGAGCTACTAAGAGAGATAAATGAGTAGCGGGTGTGGTAAACTGGCTGAGGGCCTACCAAAGGCAGCTTGAGGGTATGTTCTGCTCAGTCATTTATTAAAGACAGTGTAGCTGGGTGTGGGTTGTGCTCAGTCAATGCAACTGACTTGGAACCAAGCTCCTGTCATTGCATCATGATGCAAAACATTTGTGCTTGTGAGCCCTGATGGATGGTATAAATCAGGAAACGTGGGTGGTGAGCATGAAACCAAAAGGTCTCTTGAGTTAGCTTTACCCTGAAGCTGGGGCTTCTCTGATTACCATGTGTTGCTGTTCAAAGAACTCTCTTCTCTTGGTGATGCAAAGCCAGGGTTGAAAATCCCAGTAAAGGTAGATGATGTAACCAGGTATTAAATGCTTTCCTGACAACAGATTTACCCTTTATCAAGGGAACTGGGGCTCAGCCATGTGCAAAATAGGTATTCCACCTTCAGTAATCTGAGGCAAACAGGAGGGAAGTATGAAGAGCTAAGTTATCCAAAGATGGAACCCAACTGTACCTTGATAATAGAAGATGACCTCAGCATTGGTGGTGTCAGTAGCAACTAGGACCATAGTCCTTGGAAGCATGCCTAGATCTGAATCACGGCTTTACAGGTCACTAGCACAGTTTTCTTAGGCCTGTTAGCTGCTCTGTGCCTCTGCTCCCTCACACAGAAAATGGAGTGACAGCCAGTCCTGTACAAGACGGTTGGAACAAAGATTAGATAGTACAAATAAAGTTCTTAGACATATGAGCTATCCTCCATGAATGTGAGCCTTAGGCACAGTCCTGCCCCACCACCACTATTACGGCCACAAAGATCTGCCCACAAAACCATCAGGTTGTGCAGTACTCGCAGCCACTCATTGCTTACTAATAAAATAATTTAGCATCAAGGCTTAAAATATGAATGAAGAGTCAAAGAACTTTACATCAGTCTACGTATTCAAAGGTTTCACTGGCAAATAACATGAAAAGACTTTATTCCTCCTAAATCTTCTTGCTTCCTACCACTGAACTTGCTTTAAAGGTCTCAGTAGGTATTCACATCTCTCCAGTAAACCACCCACAACTAACCTGGGCCTTCTCCATGCCTGGTGTTCCCCAGCTACCCCGAGTGGCAGAAAACAGTACTGTTTTCTTGGGTATTTTTGAAAGAAAGTCACTTTTTCTCAAAGACTGTGGGCACAGAAACAATTCTTCCAATAAGCATATTCCCAACCTGCTTCTCATCGACTAATGACATCCTTCTGTTTCTTCTCAGATGTCTGCTCCCGAGTTTCTGTTTTGAGCTGAGGAATGAGGATAGTTCTGAGAAGTGAGCATTACAGGAGGGGTAGACCTAGAGGAAACAGGGAGAGGAAGACAATTTTCCTAGAAACAGTTTTCCTGTTACTTTTTCAAGGAGAGAAAAGGATTGGCTAGCTACAGATAAGAAAAACAGAAACACAGGAGGAACTAAGCAGCATCCAGAGACTGGGATGTGTGAGATTAATCTCTCTGTGTGTCTCTCTCTGCCTCTCTCTGTCTCTCTCTCTCTGACTCTCTCTGTCTCTCTCTGTCTCTCTCTCTTTGTCTCTCTCTCTGTCTCTGTCTCTCTCTCTCTCTCTCTCTCTCTCTCTCTCTCTCTCTCACACACACACACACACACACACACACACACACACATACTCACTCACCTTAGGATAGAACCTAAGGTGAATACTCTTCCAAAGGTGTTTCTCTTCTACACCACCCCTCTTTAAATCAACCCATAGAGAATACTCAGGCTCTGTGAGGCCATTTATGAATGGAGTACAAAAGGATCAAGTGTGAGAGACTGGCACAAGGGTAATATCTGGCTTGCATGACTGTACAGGAATATATGTTTGATGAAAATGTAAAGCCATTGGCTTACAGCAGATCTTACAGGTGCAACTTAGAAAGGTCTTCGGAAGAAGCACGGGCTGAGCTTTGCCTAAACCCTATGGAGAAATAGAAAAAACTACGCCCCTTTGTCTAGTGGCACTGGGACCCCCCTTCCCACAGGAGGCAGCAGCAGTATAACTTTATTAGCAGCTCTAACCAGCACACAGCTCTGAACATGGCCCAGCTGCTCTCTCCTTTCTCAAATGTGCAATACAAATTAATTTGCCAAACATCCAAAAGTCATTTTTGCACTAAATGATGCATGATTGAAGAAACACACTTGCTGGCTATTTCTGGCCTCACCACATTCATTACCATAATTTGCTGAACATTTATGAGCTCATCACTATCTGGGGATAGCAACAGCTTGGTCAAAGCCAGGAGGACCATGCACGTGCACTGTGATGCCCCTTCTGCAAGGCAGAGCTTCATGTTTATCTGTAGAAAAAATATTAGCATGTACCCTAAAGGGCAGGGAAAGCAGGCATCCCTATGGCATTAGTCAACAGCTCTGCAAGTACCTCATATCTTGTGTGATAAAGATTTTTACAAAGTAATAACAGAACAACAAAAGTAACAGCTGAACATGAAACATGCAAAAAGGAATCAGTCAGAGGGGAGTGAGTTGGAGGAAACCCTCATTCGTCACTATTGATGAATATTGTAAACTATATTCTATTGATATATATTGTAAACTATTGATGACTTTTAGGTCTCTGCTTTTCCCCAGCAGATGGGAAACATCCATGCCCAGCCCAGAGATGAAGACTCCCATCATCTCAGAAAACCATGAGGCTGCTCACCTTCTTCGAGTTGAAAGTCTTGAAAGGAGCTGTGCTGGTGTGTAGCGCAGAAATTCTCAAGAAACTTGATTTGTCTCTACCAGACCCTGGCTGAAATGTCTGAGCAGGGTCAGAGGTCCCCCAAGACTTTTCTCCTAGATAAACATCTTAGGCTCCTGTTTACAGAAAGAGCAAAATGTCATCATGTGCGTGCCTAAACTCTGCAGCTTTCTCAACGGAAAGACCATGGCTCGCTTTTACTTAGAGGTTGTGGAGGGCTCCACTGTAATTAGTACAACATCAAAGTTGGTTCCGCCTCCAGCAAGACAGACTGCTAGTCAAAGTCTTTGTTTCCATCTTTCTAAGTCACTGAATCCCCCCTCTCCTTTTTTTTTCTGTAAATGCAAAGAAGAAAAAATCCCTACAAGGCAGAACAAGAAAGATGTTGAGGGAAAGTCAATAAAACAATTAGCTCTTTAAGGGACTAGCAGGCAATTTCCACTTTGATCTCCCATATCTGCATTCTCGTTCTGTGTCTGATTTATCAATTTTGAAGACAAACCTCTATATTGAACTTTTTGACTATAACCTGTTTGCTGGCTGAGGGCAGAGGCTTTTAATTATCTCCATGAAGAATATCCTTATTGGATTTTAAAAACAAAGGTGTTCCTATATCCAGGGATAAGAAGCCTATATTAATTCATAGGAAAGACAAGAACTTTTTTGTAGCTCACTTGCAACTGTGAACCAGAGAGCGCATTGGAAGGCCCAGAGAAAAGAAGCCCTGCACGCTGAACCTCTCTGGAATGGTGCCAAAACCTCAGGGTGATGTGGTCAAGTGATTTAAAGGTGAAATTAATTATCTGCATGCTAATGTGGTATGGTGCCAAATAACCAACTCGGTAAGTGTTTAAATGCTTGAAGCTTGGCAATTGCCTGGTGTCTGGATAGCTTCAGATAAATTTCAGTTTTCTTTGTATGTCCCCTTTCTATGTGAGTCCCCTCCTGTCCTGTGGATTATTTTCCTTCTCTCCAGTTCGAAGATTTTTATGTCATCAAAAAGAGAAAACATCTCTTGCTTCTTCTTCCTCATAGGCAACAAGATGAAGATGATTATGTGCATCTTACTGGTTGAAACAAGAGCAGTGCAATTACATAGCAGAGGGTTTCCTGAGGAAAGAGGAGGCTGCTGCCTCAGAGCCATGTTCCACATCAGCGACTACGACTCTGAGATTCTGTTATTCAGGACATATTCAAACATAGTCTTACATTCAAAGCTCTAATAGAGGAATACCAAAGAGAGAGGACTGCCAATCACAATGAGGATGGGAAATAGCAACTTTCAGAAGCTCTCTGAGAGTAAGGACAACAAAGGGGTCAGAGTGGATCCTGCCCCACAAAGAAAACATATCTATGGAAGTAAACAAGATGATAGCAGAAGACAACAGGCTGTGTGACCTCTGTGAGTCCCACTGCAGTGGTCTGCATCGACTTGCTATCAGCAAAGCCTAGAGAGTACCCCACACATGGTAGTTAATGGGCAGACCACCAGTAAGTTTTTGAAAGATGCTGAAGATAATCAGTTGTTGAGAGGAATGATTTCCCAGAAAAGCTAGTGTTTTTCCATAAAATAAAATTAAGTACAGGAGTGGTTACTACTTTCTGTGATCCTGTCTTCAATGGGGTAGGGGAATAGAAAAAACTGAGGCCTGAAAGGCAGCATAAAATAAACAACCCTACAGAGATGGAAACTCCCAAGAATAGGCAAGGTACAATTGGCTGACATCACTGGTACAGACAGAGGCTCTTCAGAGTGTCCTGGAAGGTCACCTGCTGCTCATTACAATTAAGATGTTAATGAGATAGGTCATGCATGAAGTTGTATGTAGAACTGCATGTAACACTCAGATTGCAGGAGGAAGCCTGTGTCATGCAAATGACCAAGAGGCTTTCTGCAGCATTTTCTCCAGGCTTGCTTCCTCCTTTAGAAGTACACATTCTTTCAAAGACGAAAGTCTCTTCGTCAGTCACCACTACCCATAGGACAACGGAGTCACTGTGGAGTGTCCTCTGCACTCCAGCATCCCCCAAGGTCTGCCTCCTCCTCAGCACCTAGGGCGCTAACACCAATCAGACTCGTGGTAGCCATTTCCTGGAACAAAGTAGATGGAATCAGATTTTCCAAAGAGCAAAGTTGCATTATAATAATGTTCCCTCATAACAAACTAGGAGATCTACATGATCACTCCTACCAATCTGGAACCTATGATTTCTCAGAAATCGTCAGGATTGACTAACAGCATAAGGCTGAGGTTACAGTCTGCACCTCACACAAGTGAGTATTCATGCATCAGTGTGTGTCTGTGAGTGTATGTATGTGTATGTGTGTATGTATGTGTATATGCATATGTGTATGTGTGAGTGTGTATTGTGTAGTGTATGTGAGTGTGCATGTATGAGTGTGTGAGTATGTAAGTGTGTGTGTATATGTATGTATGAGTGTGTGAGTGTGTGTGTATGTATTTATGAGTATGTATGTGTGTGTGTGTGTGTGTGTGTGTGTGTGTGTGTGTGTGTGTATAAGATAAACATTTTATGGCCATTTAGTGTGCCAGTCATTGACTGTATAATGCTGAATAGAACCTGGTTTTCTGTCCCTGGGACTTTACAATGGGTGAGACAAAAATACACAAAGCAAATGAATAATTATCAATAATATAATTCAATTTCGTATGCACTTCAAAACAGCATCAATTATCAATAGTCATGGTGCTAGAAATAGAATATTAATAACAATATAAATGATTAGGAATTTTTACAAAGTTTTCTTGGTGAACAAATCAATTTGTTCATTATAAAACACCACTAAAAGTAAAGACATAGTTGAGTGACATGTGTTTATTTGGGGTTTAATAGAGGTGCCTGACAAGCCTTGGGAGGGAGTTAGAGCCTTTAAGGCTGCCAGCTTCCTACTGCAATTATTGTTCTTTTCTCTGCTGTGTAGGGAAACACCAAGTAAAGGAAATATTCCATGTGCCCTGCACATTCCAAAAATAAAGTCTGAAGCAGAGTTGGCAGAAGTATGAACATACCACAATGCCTATCCCTAAATAACAAATTTTAACAAGAGAAATCTCTAAATAGTATTTAAGACTAAAATGTAAATATATAAAATGGAACAGATAAAAGAATTTGGTCATTTAGAAAGAACACAAGTAACTCATATCTGTTGGTGCAAGAACCAAGAAAATCTCTAAAGAAGGTTTCATTAGTTTGCGTTTTTTATTTGAGCATGGGGTAAATGCTATTTCAACACTAAAGACTAAGGGTAAGACTTACACTTAACCAAGTCTAGAAGTATGGAATTGAAGATTCATCAACTTTGCTCCCACAATAGCAGAAGAGAAAGATGTGAAGGAGTCCTTTAAATTACTTTTAAAAAAAGACAAAGCAAGTAGTTTGTTGGCCTTTTGCCTGACTCGCATATACAAAGCTGTGTTCAAGATCCAATATAGAAGCAAGAGGAAGACAGGAGGAGAGGAGGGGAAGAAGAGGAGTATAAGGAGGAGGGGCAAAACAAGAAGAATTGTTATTTAAGAAAAAGTACACAGACTCAGCATAAATCATATGAAGCATTTAGAGAATTAGCCAAAGGCTCAGAATTTGCCTTAGAAAGCAAAGTCAGTGGAGGAGAGGTTTTCTAAGAGAATGAAAAGGTGAGGGCAGTACTGGACACAGTACCACCACTCTGTAGTGTCACTTGTCCCAGAGTCACAGTGGAAAAGACACACAGGGAACAGAAATAAACCTGTGAGTTGGGCAGGAGTCTGAGGTTGGAGAGAGTAGAGGTGAGCAACTGTTGGGAAAGCAAAAATGGGGTTAGCAGAGCTGTGGAGGGTGGAGCAGAGACACCTCAGCCAGTGGGAAATTCAGATCTAGAGAAATATAAACACCTGTCTTCTCAATAGTGGTCCTTCCATTGCCCTCCTTTCTTCACTTCAAATGCCTCTGGGAGTCAAGTTTCACACTGAAAAGCAATCATGTACACAGTGGGTAGGATTTAAACTTTTTCTTGTGCTTTTCTGTACCCTTTTAAAGTGTTATGTAATGGATTCGAATGGAAGGTAATCTTACTGTCAAGTTCTAACCATAATGGAACAAGGTCATCAGCATGGTGAGCTCTCCCAGGTAACAGTCATCTTCCCAGGCTTCCTTGTCGCCTAACTCTCCTTAAAGCTGCCCCAACCCTCTCCAACCTCATCATTCCCAGAGAGGATCATTTCTACCTCCCATGATGCACATCTCTTGGCATCAAAGTATTACACTTCCAAATTAAAGCCTTATGTTTTTAGAGTTTTGCAACACTGAAAAACACCTGCATCATATAAAGAAAGGAGGAACCGAGAAACTAAAGGTACCATCATAGTACCTTGTGTTTTCATAAAATCACAGCAAATTAAACATTGCTGTTTTTATTTTCTATGTATAGTACTAGATACTATAGCAGGAATGATTGGATAACATTAGTATAAAAAATGTTGGATAGAGAAGGAAGTAGGGACAAAGTCAAATCTGATTCAGTTTTGGAAAGCAGAAGAAAGGGGTGAATGTGAAAGTCAGAATAGCTCCTCTGCCTCTTGGGAAGTTAAAGCTGGTTCCCAAGGGATGATTTGAAGATGAAGCATGTCATACCCAAGTGTATGATGGAGAATGACTAAGCTGTTTCATGAGAGTCCTTCAAGGTAGATTTTCTTGGGAGATGGAAGGGTTAGTAGCTATAATTAACAAATTATAGCTGTGTTAATATGTCTTTGCCTCAGCTGTGGTTAACCAGAGTTGGCCAAGACATGAGAATTAGCAAAGTGATTCGTGCAAAGCAGATGCAGGTGTTCATTGGTAATCCCACCAAAGTAGCCCTAAATTAGTATTTTTTATTATCATTATAGATTTGTTAGCCTATTTTATTCTATGGACTTTTAATTAAATTCTTTTGTGGATTCCTTATATGATGTCAAGCCAAAAAAAAAAAAAAAAAAAAAAAAAAAAAAACCTATCATTTAAGAATCATTCTCAACAATAAGATGGTGACAAGGATGGTGAATTGGACAGGGGTTCTGAAGAAAATGGTGTTTGGAAACACTGAAAAAAAAATACTTGTCAGGACCTGCTCATAGATGGCTGAGCCCCCAGAACAGCCTCTCAAGCACTCTCCCACCTGAGCCCACAAAAATAGAACACTATCACTGTCATCAGAATTCACTGCCTGCCCACAAAGAGCCAAACACCCAGGAGCAATCTCATTTCTGAGCCCACAGGCCCTCAGACCCACAGGAGAGACAGGCTCCAGAGATAAAAAGATCACCTACAGTCACAGACAACAAGATGGCAAGAAGTAAGTGCAAGAACCAAAGCAATGGAAACCAAGACAACCTGGCAACATCAGAACCCAGTTCTCCCACCACAGCAAGTCGTGGATTGCCAAACACTCCAGAAAAACAAGATTTAGACTTGAAATCATACTTCACGATGATAAGGGAGATCTTTGAGAAGCACATGAATAACTCTCTTAAACAATTACAGGAGAACACACATAAACAAATAGAAGCTTTTAAAGAGGAAACACAAAAATCACCAAAAGAACTACAGAAAAACACAACTAAATAGGTGAAGGAATTGAAAACAGAAATAGAAAAAATAAAGAAATCACAAGAGAAACAACACTGGAGATAGAAAACCTAACAAAGAAACCAGGAGTCATCACCAACAGACTACAAGAGACAGAAGAGAGGATCTCAGGGGCAGAAGACAACATAAAAAAAAAATTGACACAAAAGTCAGAGCAAATGCAAAAACCAAAAAACTCCTAACCCAAAACATCTAGGATATCAAGGACACAATGAGAAGACAAATTCCAAGAATAATAGGTGTAGAACAGGGTGAAGAGTCACAACTAAAAGGCACAGTAAATATCTTCAACAAAATCATAGAAGAAAATTGCCTTAGCCTTAAGAGCTAGATGACCATGAACATTCAAGAAGCCTACAGAACTCCAAATAGATTGGACCAGAAAAAAACTCCTCCTGACACATAATAGTCAAAACACCAAATGTTCACAACAAAGAAAGAATACCAAAAGTTGTAACAAAAAAGAACAAGTAACATATAAAGGCAAACTAATCAGAATTACACCAGACTTCTCAACAGAGACTATGAAAGCTAGAAAATCCAAACAGAAGTCATACTAACCCTAAGAGAATAGAAATGACAGCAAGGTTCCTATATCCAGCAATACTCAATTACCATAGATGAAGAAACCAAGATATTCCAGGACAAAGCAAATTTACAAAATATCTGTCCTACAAAGAATAATAGATGAAAAAAAATCCAACACAAAGAAGAGAACTACACACAAGGAAAAGAAGAAAAAAATCATCAGGAAAACCAAAAAAGAAAAAGCACACAAACATAAGTCTACTTCTAACAACAAAAATAACAGGAAACAAAAATCACCATTCCTTAATATCTCTTAATATCAATGGACTCAATTCTCCAACAAAAAAGTCTGATAGACTATCAGATTGGATGCATAAACAGGATCCAGAATTTTGCTGCATACAGGAAACTCATCTCAGAGAAAAAGACAGACACTACCTCAGAGTAAAAGGTTGTGAAAAAAACTTTCAAGCAAATGGTCACCGGAAACAAGCTACAGTAGATATTCTAATATAAAATTAAATAGATTTTCAAACAAAAGTTATCAGAAAAAGATAAGGAAGGACATTTTTTACTCATTACAGGAAAAATCTGTACACTACTGGGCTTATACCCCAAAGATGCTTCAACATATAAAAAAGACACATGTTCTACCATGTCAATAGCAGCCTTATTTGTATTAGCCAGAAGCTAGAAAGAACCCAGATGCCCTTCAACAGATGAATGGATACAGAAATTGTGATGTATTTACTCAATGGTGTACTTACTACTCAGCTATTAGAAACAATGACTTCATGAAATTTGTAGGCAAATGGATGGAACTAGAAACTATCATCTTGAGTGAGGTAATTCATTCACAAAAGAACACCCATGGTATGCACTCACTGATAAATGCATAGTAGCCCCAGAAATCTCTGAATAGCCATAAAACATTATAAAGCTCAAAATAGGAGAAGGCCAAAGGAGGTGCCTCAGTCCTTCTTAGAAGGGAGACATCTTAGAAGGGAGAACAAAACACTCATCAGAGAAAATTCAAGGTCAAATAGAGAAACAGGGACTGAATAAAAAATCATTCAGAGGCTGCCTCACCTGGGGATCCACCACATATGTAGTCACCAAATCCAAGCACTATAGGTGATGCCAATAAGTACTTACTGGCAGGAACCACATAGAGGTGCCTCCTCAGGGACTATGTTAGAGTCATATAGATACAGCTGAGCATACTTGCAGCTAACCATCAGACTGAACATGGGGACCCCAATGAAGGTGATAAAGAAAAAACTGAAGGAGCTAAAAGCAGTTGCAACCTCGTGAGAAGAACAATATTATCAACCAACCAAAAACCTCAACAACTCCCATGGACTAAAACACCAACCTTTGAGTGCACATTGAGAGACCTATTGATCCAGTTGCATGTGTAGCTGAAAATACCAGTGTCTAACATCAATGTGGGAAGAGGCTTATGGTCCTGGGAGGGCACATCTTCCCCCAATGTAGGGGAATGCCAAGTCAATGGGGTGGAGAGGGTAATTAGAAGGGAATGCACCTTTGTGAAGGCAACTGGAGGGGGAGGGAGAGGGGAGTGGGATGAGAAAAAGAAACAACATCTCAAATGTAAATATAGAGTATCTAATAAAAAATGAGAAAAAAAAAGAAATGACTTGAAGTTACTTTTGGGTATGAGCTGACAGCTCCGTGTTGTGCTTGAGCTGTCTCTCAAGAAGGCTGTGTAGATAGCTCTACTCTGTAGACCAAAGCCCAGTCTTTTGTTTATACTTCCATTGTTTACCCAGGTTCCGTTTTGATTATCCCTTGAATCATCATGTTATGACCTGAACCCCTTGATTCTTAGAAAGAGGCAGCTAGTTTATTCTCTTAACATAGCAAGTGAACTCAGAGATCTACCTGCCTTTGTATCTTTCTGATAAGTTGGCTCAATAGTGTAGCTGCCTTCAGTCTTTTAGGCCTGTGAAGCCCCAAATAAAATTCATATCATATCCTTATGTTTTCTATAGTTGAGAAATTATATATTTTTGAACTCGTTTTCAGAGTTCTTCTCCACAGCCTTAAGAGCTGTCTTGAAGGTCACAACATTAACCATTTTGCCAAAGACATCAGACACACTTTGCCTCTCAAAATCTAATAATCATAGAGTCTTTGGCAGGAAGAATATTGCTGAAATAAGGAACATAAGGTAAATTATGTATATTTTTATACAAATAATTCTCATGCCTAGCAACTGTCAACACTTACAGGCCCTTCCTTGCCCTGCTAAGTCTGCTCCAGGGGCAGAAACTGTCATGCAGTCCTGCAGTCCTATCTGTATGGCAGGACTTGGCAAATGGGACAAGATGAAGATTTTCACTGCTTTTTCTCACATGAATAAGGGACAAGTAAAGAGAAGTCCAAGCTAAGCAATTATCCAGGAAGCTAATTCAATTTCTTTTGTGTGAATTTCATAAGTAATTTTAGAAATACTCTTCTCATAGCAAATCCAATATTAGCAAAAGTCTCTATCATAATACTCACCTGCCAATCCTTCCAGAACTTGTGTATGTCTTACATATAGACACACATATATACACACACACACAAAGACATATACACACTATGATTGATAGTATATGCTTTTTTCTTTTCCAGTGGTACATATTGACTCCAGAGCCTACTGTATTCTAGGCAAGCATTCTAACATTAAGAGATATCCCAGCTCCATCATATGTTTTCTTAATATTAAGAAATACATATGGCTTTAAAATATAATAACCTAAAGAATACTGATCTAGTCCCTCCTTCTTAACACCTACCAACTATTTGTATCAGGGTAACACTAGTTACTTTAAGAATTAAGTGCCCATGTGGCATACCAATAACAGTAGAATGCTATGATTTACTCACGCCTAGTTCATTGAGGTTGATAAGCAAGTAGCGTCTCCATTCAGACCCCTGTAATGCTTCCACACTGTTATTGTATATACCCCAGAGTCTGATGGTTGTTTGTGTCTAGAAGAACATGAAAGAGGCTTCTCCAGGGTTTGATGGAGGAAGGATTTTCCTAGGCTTAGAAGTGACCCAAGTAAAAGGAGAATCTGGCTTAACTTTGTCTTAAATTTTATTTTATAGGCTACACAGTAGGGTTGGGATTGAAGCAGATTTAGTAGAGAGAATCCAGGAGGGTGTACTTTGTACTAAAAGAATACATTCACCATTATCAAAGCAAATCAGATAGAAGACTTCAGTGGTAGGGTGGAAGTAACCTTCATCAGTCACAAGTGGGATGCATACCATACAGATCTCAATATGTGGCGTGATCAGTTTACTAATAACATATACACCTCTTCTCTTCTAACCTGCCCCCGGTTTCCTGGTATTTTATAAAAACAGAGTAAGAGTTGGGAGAAGAGACATTTCAGCTTGCAGCAGGGTGAGCAATATGAAAGACCATGATCATGTGGAAGGTGCGCATGCTGGCTTACCATCGAAGGGACAGCTGCTTCTACCTGTTGGCCTCTGAAGGGACAGCTGCTTCTATCTATTGTCCTGTGAAAGTGGACAAAAATAATTTACCTCTACAACAACCTACCAGAGCTGAATTTTCAAAGAAGTCAGGAAAATACCGGTGATCACCTGAATTCAATGAGCTTGCCATAGGTACCTGCATCACATAGTCTTCCGTGTTGATTTAACACAGCCTTGTTCATTTTAACTGGTTGGAATAGGTCATTCAGAGAGTCAGTAATCAGTAGGTGTTGTTGAAAGCAACCAACCATTTCTAAATAAACAAAAGTTAAAATCTATCCAGAGAGTGAGTTTGTTCAGTGCTTATATTTTAATTTCCTATGAGGATGGCAAGCATGTGTACAGGGTGTGTGTGTGTGTGTGTGTGTGTGTGTGTGTGTGTGTGTGTGTAAAATATTAAGCAATTATTGAAATAAACTAAATGAAGACATTTTATCACTACAGAAAATTATTAAAATAAACTAACTGAAGACGTTTTATCACAACAGAACATATAACTCTGCAAAGTAGAAGCTGTTGCATGACTGTGAGAGCCAGGTGTTGGTTGATGTCAGCATTATACTTCAAAGCCAGCTGTTCTTCCCCAGTAACTGTGCCATGAAATAGGCATGAGAGAGAGAATACAAGTACAGCAAGCTGGAAAGAACGCTATTACCTGTAATGAGAAACCAGGGTATAATATGCTCCGGTAGGGAACACGATCCAAAACAAAAGCATAGTGGAGCCAAATTGACGCGGGTGCAGGTGATTGACAGTCTCTAGTTATCACAGATTGCTGCAAAGGATTGCAGCAAAACCCAGCTTGATTTAGAGTTCCTCTTTCCTATGAAGAGTAAGTCGAACAGAGAAACCATCCGAGAGCAATCCTTTCTTAGGGAGAAACTTGCTACAGTTGGGCAGTGCCAAGCTTTAAAGACAAACAAATTAACACCCCAATACATGTGCCATCGACTTAGGTATAGATCTTGTTCTATTATTTGATTTTTCAAAACTGATAAGAAAACTCCCTTGGACTCTCAAAGGTCCTCCTGGTAACTGACCAGTTTGTCTGATAAATGGGAAAGAATAACTCATAACAAGTTGGAGTTACTGAGTATTCTAGGAAATGCAGAAAAAATTGGCAGCTTCTCCTCAGAAGTCCAGAAAAACTTCCAAGATTCCAGAAACTGAAGTTCTTACAAAGGAAACCCGTGGGAAGCCCCACATTCAGAATTACATCTTACATGTGAGAGCTGAGAAGTGTGCAGGTGAAGGTGCTGATCACGGCTGGATTCTAGGCCAGCAGCCTCACCAGGAAACACCAAGTAGGCTTCCTTAAACCCATGTTATTAGTGCCATTTGATCCATCGTGTGTGTGTGTGTGTGTGTGTGTGTGTGTGTGTGTGTGTGTGTGTGTGTGTTCCTGCACGCATATGTGCGAGCAAAAAAATCCTCAGTGTGGATCCTAGGTCATCCTGGAACTCACTTATGTAGCGCAGGCTGATTTAAAATTTTGGATATGCTCCTGGCTCAGCTTCCTGAATGCTTGATATTATTATAGTCACGAATCCATCGTGCCAATCTAAGACTATAATATTTCTTAATATTTTATACTCACCCACATACAGTGGTGCGTGCGGTTAACTCTTATACTTGCAGGTGGATAATTGAGATTCTTGGTGAATATGAAGGTCATTGTAAGAAACCCTGTGTTGCACCATTCACACACAGGTGTATGGAAGACTTTCTACCATCTGCCTTGTCAGCCACACTGAATTTCTGTCTACTGTGTGACAGTGGAAGAAATGGGCTTGTCAGCATCTGTTCATGTAGTAAACGTAGGTCACACAAGATATGACCGTAGGCATCTTTCCACATACTTACTTGTGTGAGTAGCTACTGAGCTGTGTTCTCAGGAATGAGTAAATTCCCTTTGTCTTTACCACAATGTCTCTCACGTAACACACAGTGCACTTCTTTTCCTCTAGGCTTCAGCAATACATCGTTTGTTCACTTTTCGTTAGTAAACAGATGCTTTGTGACATTTTCCCTGCATGTGCACTTGTACTTTGCCCATAGCCACATCCTCCACTTCCCTGTCTTATCTCCCACCTCATGTCTTTCTGATTTCCTTCCTCCCTACAAATAGCCCTCCCCCGGCTTTCATGACATACATACATATGTGTGTGTGTGTGTGTGTGTGTGTGTGTGTGTGTGTGTGTGTGTATTCTGTACATGAGAGAAAAAATATAGATGTTTTTCTTACTGCCTCCTATTGTTGGCTGTACCCATTCAGTTGCCTTCTTCCCTGGGGAAAAAATACCCTTGCTTGGTCTCTGTGTTATATCTAGATTTGACATAAATGCAGCGTATGAAAGAAGTCGTGTGACGCCTGCCTTGATGACTTTGGTTTGCTTCACTTAATCATTCACTTCATCACTTTGATTAATTTCATCCATTTTCCTGCAAATGTCTTATTCTACTGTTTTAGACTTTAATGGTGTGTGTGTGAGAGGGGGGGGGGAGCAGTTCTTTGTAACTATATACATTTTTGCGAACTGTTCTGCATCTACAGTCTTCTAGACAGAGTAGTCAGAATTGTTGAGGGTTCCCTCTTCTTCCCAAACCAAAGTTATTGTTTTATTTATGTGAGTTACTAATGAAAATGTTTCACACTGGCTTCCCCTAGGCTTAAAGTCTTTGGAATGTAAGAGTCTGGATTTCATTTATCTTAGAATATTCTGTCACACCTAGCATCATTTCTACCAAGCCAAGCAGCTTCTCCATAAATATCTGTTGAATATAATGAAACCAACTCCTGAACATTTACTCAGACTCCAGATAAAACTCCAGCCAGACAGGAGAAGATTGACAGATGCTAATAGGGCCAGGATGCAGCTTTTCTTCCTCTAAGATTCGGGGAGCTGCAGGCAGCTTCCACCAACCTTCCAAGCATCAAAAAATCAATGGCAACAAACAGTATTGTCAAAGGGCCAGGTCATGGCGGACATACACACAAGAGCATCCGGTGAATGGTCCATGGCTGCAAACTCACAGAAGCTCATTCAGGCCTCCTTCATCTGGCCCCCGTGCACAGAAATGGGTCAGGCTCAGGCAAAGGTCAAATGGTTGGTTTTTGCCCTCACTCCTAGAGTGACAGCTATGTCTGTCAATAAGTGAAGAAAAGGGGAATTATCTCCATTCTGGGCTGCAAGGCCCAGAGCGGAGCAAACAAACACTTGACGAGGGCCAGTGAAGTAAGCACAAATGACTGTCAGGCCGGGGAGCACAGTGAGCTGCGCTCCGACTGTGCAATGGAGAATAGAGAATGCTTTGCCACATGGTGAATACATCATCATTTTAATCCTCACAGGCAGGGAGAAGTTTGCCATTTTGAAATACGAGGTGAGGCTCCTACCACACTGGCCTTGTGGTGAGCATATTAGCACACTGGAGCTGGAAATTTGAGCTGAATTAGAAATTCGGAAGTACCCAAGTGGGTGCAGGTAGTGTGAGAGGCCATGTCATTCTTGCTCTGCCCACTTTGTACCCCTTCCTCTGTCTCCATATATCACATCTTCACTCTGCCCTCCTGTTCCCTACACCAAAGCAGCTTACACTGAAGGTAGCAAAGGAGATTAAAGTCTTGAGAAAGCTGCCTGGAACCCTGTGGCGAAAAGACAGAACAGAAAGGGAGAAAAAAAGACTTAGTAATAAACAGAGTTAATTTAAGGCCCAAGAAAGGCACTCAAGTGGTCTCACCCACAGATTATCTTGCCCTGCAGCTGCCACGGTTTTTTCTCTTTCATCCCTGGCATAAACAGTCCATATCTCCAATTACAAGTGCCAGGGGAGCAAGCATTAGCATGCTGCATGCCACCTGCGGAAAGGTGTGAGACTGGGTTTCTCCCGGCTTTAGACATCCCTCGCAGACATGTCCAGGAACAAAGGGAAAAGAAATGTAGAAAAGCCAAGCCTCTGTGAGCTGTCAGAGACTGTGTCGGAATGATGAGGTCAAGGAGTTGTGTCAGAATCAAAAGAGGAAGGGAGACAGGAGAGGCAAGACGATGCAATTGGTCACTAGAGTAATTTCATTAAAGTGCCCCTTCAGGAGTGACCTGCTCACCAAGAGCTTTGGTCTAATTTTAGGAGTAGGCAGAGCAGTAATAATGTGGATGAGAATGTCAGCTGGGAGCCAAGTCCACAGGGATGAAGAATAAAGGGGACTGTTGGATACCCTCTCCACTTCCCTCGAATTTCAATTATCAGTTTGCTTTTTATCACCTTCTTGCCAGTTTAAAAGAGCAGAGATCTGCAGCTAGAACCGAACAGCTCAGTGCATCCTGCCTACAAGTCCATTTCAAAGCAAGCTGTCGATGCTATTCACCTCACATAGACACCTAGTCTGACAAGAGGACAGGAAGTGCATTTGTAAGGACACTGGGGTGAGTGGCTAATAACATCAAACTAGTTAAGTAAATCACAAAATATTCATTTCTGTGCAACCAATGAATAGGTGCTATTTCCTGAGTGAGTGACTAATGTTTTTCTACAAGGCAAAAGCTTCATGGAAGAGCTACTGTAGCCTAAGAGTCTCAGGAGGTGGAAAGGTAACTTTTGTCTGATAGGACGCAGCCACATGTTTGACCAGGATTAAGAAATCAGTCCTCTGGTGTGCACTGGAGGTGTGCACACTACATTAACACAATGTGGTGTTATAATGATATAAGTGGGACCATGAAACAGCCTGAATTCTTCACTGAAGTCTAAACCCTGGGAGACTCTGTGGACAATACTAGTTTACTTTGGTAGCATCTCTTTTGCTCTGCCCTCGCTAACTGCAGTTTCGATTGCTGCAGTGCAGCTATGTTTCCTGATTAATATAGCTTAAAAAACAAAAACAAGACCTCTTTCAAACTCTCTGGCATAAACGTTGGCTCCGACTAAGAAAAGGTAGACATGAGCATCATGGGCTGGTGTGAAAAATAGGTAGAGAGGAAGAGCAAATCCTTGCACATCTCTGGCTCCCGTGCAACGCTGAGAGGGGACCGATTACCTTAGGCTTTGAGACAGTGGGATAACTCAGAATCCACAAGCTGGGGACAAATGACCAGGGAGCCTCTAGAGCACTCAGCCTCTAGTTGGCACAATGATGCCGTGTAGCTAACCTTTAGCTTTTGTTATATACTATGAGTTACATACAAAGGAAAAAGATTATGAGAAGAAAATGTCATTTGGGTTCTCTGTGGTTTAATCCACTAAACTTCTAATGTTAGTAAGAAATTCTCATTAAAATCTCAGACAACTAATATCATCTACCTCATGCAAAAGAGCACCATTTAAAGTAGGTCGGCTGGTTTATTTACTGGGTTGGACAATTATACACACCATGATCTCTCCTTTTCGCTCTATTACTCTTTTCCTCCCTCCCTCCCTTTCTCCCTCCCTCCCTCCCTCCCTCCCTCCTCCTCCTCCTCCTTCCTTTCCTCCTCCTCCTCCTCCTTCTCCTTCTTCTTCTTCTTCTTCTTCTTCTTCTTCTTCTTCTTCTTCTTCTTCTTCTTCTTCTCTCTCTCTCTCTCTCTCTCTCTCTCTCTCTCTCTCTCTCTCTCTCTCTTCTCATGCACACACAAATTCAATTTATCTACACTCAGACCCTAAGGGTGTAAACTCATTTGGAACAGAGTCCTTGCAGATACAGTCACACTGAGATGAGTTTACAAATATGTATAAAATCCCCACTCAGCAGAAGCTAGGATTCAAACCTGGGTTCTCTGCAAGAGCATCCAGTGCTTTTAACCACCAAGCCTTCTCTCTAGCCCTTACATTTCTGTTTCTAAGCCAATTTGTGCATTCCTACGGAACTAATTCAATTGCTCTCTCTCTCTATTTTGTTTTCAAACATAGACTGTTAGATCCCATGGGAAACTCTTAAACTAATACAAAAGGAACTAAATTCCCATTCTGAGTCCTATGAGATATGTCAGAATTCAAGGATTCATGAAAAAAAAAATCCGTTTAACTATAACCCCTTCATGGAGGTGACCAAGAAAGAAAGATTCTTTCTGCAGAGTTGGATCTGTGCCTTTTACTGGAGGATGGCTCTGGACTGCCAAATGATGGGGGCCAGTAGAGGCCATTATATGAGGCAGGTCCTTATGACTTCAGAGTCTAAGTTAATTTTACACAGGAACAAAATAGATGACTGAACTATACTATGCTGATGGCCCCCATTTGGCCGAATAGTAAATCTGCATATACTTCTTAAAACACAGCAGTACTTGAATGACCAACCATCACAAATGTGATGGATAGAAATGAAAGTTGTTCAGTGGGATTCTCCTTAACTTACCCGGAGGAGTGTGAGAATGAAACAGTGTAAATACCAGTGAGCCAATACACTGAAGCTCGAATTGCAGCCAAGTCTGCAGATGCTGGGTTTGAAGGCTTAGGAATATAAGCCTAAAGTGGAGAAAAGAAAGAAAATGTAACTCAATTCAAGCAAAAAGGGCAGGCAATGGGTGACTTTGCTTTTCTGAATTTAACATATTTATTTGCCAGTGTAAGCTCCCTTAATGAAGACCTAGAGGCCATCTCATATATGTGAAATATTTATGAGGGTGTTGTATATTACCAAAGGCTGAAACCAGAGAAGATCACAAAAAGAGAGCACGGAAGAGGAACAATTAGCATCAATAATTTGCACGACTTCCAGATGGCCATAGCAAAGATCCTGTCTACAAGTCAAACTGGAAGCTATGCAAATTAATCAGGAAAACACATCACCAAAGATTCAGACTGGGGGCCATATCCAGAAGAAACTTTAAATAATTCAGGAGCAAATTCTTAGCTGAAAGTGGAGAACTACAATGCTGTGCTCTGATTTTTCCCAGCCTCCGTGGCCAATGGACAGAGGAGACCTACACAGAACAATTAAAGCTTCCAAGTCTCCTTTCCAGTCTATTTGCCACAGCCATGTCTGTGGGCTTCAGGAGTCTCTTCCTTCAGCCTTTTGTTCTTATAAGAGCACACATGCTCTATTTTGGGTTAGTTTTAGGTTTTCTTTCATGCAGCTCCTCTTTATTGTACTGTATTTATTATATGCTAATAGATACAAAAAGAAGAGAAAGCAAAAACAAATCAGAAGAACCACCTGAGTATATTATGAAAGAAGGGGTGCCAGATTCATTTCTAGGGAGCCTTGGATGCTGTCCCATGCCATTCACTCACTTTGTGCCTAAACACCAGGTTGGACTGTGAAGGGACAGCAAATTCCCCAAACGTATGTAACTTTGTTGTCCAGCCTGCCAAGCTGTATATATCATGTGTCTGAGCTTTGCAGTTCTAAAGCTCATCCTCACCATCTGCCTGTGAGTAATTTCTCCTTTAGACTCAGATGTAAGTCAGAGAAGCAGATCAGTGTTTAGAATAAGCATCATGCTGCCTTCCCCATCCTGTACATACAGACATGTGGATAGAAGCCTTTGAAAAGGCCACACCCCCTTGTGCAGATGTTTAGTAATATAATATAGTAGACTGTGAATAGCCTGCTAGCCTATGAGATATGTTCTCTTCCAGGATTCAAGCAGCGCTCATGGGACATGCAATAACTTAGTCAGGAACCCTTAGTAGAAGTCTAATCTGTGCTGTATAACACTAATAAAAGTAGATGTGGTTTGAAACTTCACAGAACTTAAGAACCCAATGAGAGACAGAGTAGGGTGTCTGTTCAAGGGTGGATGACGAGTGACATCCATGCTGCCAGGATTGTCATAAAGCAATAAAGAGGACACCTTTCCATCATGGGCTGTGAGAAGGCTCTGAGAAAGTAGCTACAGAACAACTAGATAAATAACAGGAGGAGACACCCCTCCCCCAGCCTCTCCAGCCAGGTGCAAGAAGAGTAGATCAAGACTTAAGAGGCTGGAGAATGCTCAAGACACTGAAGGAGTGTAGGTGGAAAACAACCCTTTCCCATTGAACGCTGATTACGTTTGTGTTAGTAAATACTGAGATCGCTGTGCAAATTACAAACAAATTACATTTTTATATCAAGAAGGTTCAAGTCTAATAGGAAAAGCACGAAAACTCCTATGATGAGTTTTGATGGGAATATGATAATTATCATAAAGGATTTAGGAATCCCAGGCCAGAGGGGCAGGTATCACTTGCTGGCTCCTGGTCATGGAAGTAGACGCAAAGAAGACGGGACCCAGGAAAACAAAGGACGTTGGCAAAGACAGAGGCCTGAAGCAGCATGGCTTCGGCAGAGGGACGCACGCAGGAAGTGGACTTGGCCAATGAGAAGGCAATGAACAGATGACGGTCAAGATTGTGGCAGGAGATGAGTCCAGACAGGAGAAAACCTGGAGACCTTACGAGCAGAAACTGTGTTTATAATACTACAGTGGAAACTTACCCAGAATGCAGTAGCACAAGAACAGAGCAGAGAAGAGACAAGAAAGGGTTTCCTCGCTGTTCACTTTGCTTTCTCTCCCTTTCTACCACAGAGAAACAAGAAGATTGGAAACAAACCAAATCCAGCACTCGGTCCTGACTCTGCCGCGCTGCCTCCATATTATTTCCTGGTGGATTTTCGCGCACAAAATCCCAGGACATTATCAACGTATATTACATTTCCTCCCGTTTAGTAAACCAGAGGGTTTTTTGCTTTTGTTACATGGCTTTGTATTTTGCCGGGCAGCCAGCCATTCTGGGACTGAGGGGAAAATAAATAATGGTCTTCAACAATTGTGTGGCCACATGTATGTAATAGATAAACTTTCTTTTAGTGCCATGGTTTATTCATTGAACGGTAAAAATGAAAGAGACGTTGGGAAAATGACAGCTTTTACTGGTAAGCAAGCTGAATGTTTCCCAACCATTTTCCATGAATTTTAAGTATTATGTCAGAGACATTTAGAACATTTATCTGCATATGTTTGTGCTGTAAAGTTTAAAACAATATTAAACTCCCATGACCCTACCATCTAGTGAACACAATTTGATTTTGTCTGATTGCTAAGAGAGTAATGTATTTTTGCGTTTATTGGTTAAACATGTCTGTCCGACTTGCCCATTTTTCTACTTTGTTTGTGTTTGTGTTCTCCAAGTGGGTAGGAACTCTTTGTATATCCCAAACAGTAGATGTTTGATGATCATATATACACAACAGCTCTTTCAACTAATTTGTTCTTTTTTATTAACTTTTTTGTGGTGCTTTTGGTAGAAAGATGTAATTGAATTTAACATAGTTTAATTAATAATTTCATATATGGTAAAAATATTGGTTAACAAAACCTTGATAGCAGGAGTTTTCCCTTTAGTCTTGATCAGTTTTGGCTGCTTCATCTATACTGTCTGAGTAAGGATTCAGCTCCCCTTTATAAAATGTCATCTACTCAAACGTCATTCTTCCCAATGCTGTGTCCAGAGCAGGTCTTGGATTTCCCACTGATCATGCTAACTGTTGCACATGGGTCTTTGCCTTTGGTAACTTGGTAGCTGTTGGTTTCCCTGCCTTGCATTTCTAATATCACAGAAGTTAGATTAAATCTTCCAAATATCTTTGTTAGTAAGATTCAAGATAAGGCTTGGTGTTACCCAAGTAAGGCACTTACACAGACGTGCACAGAGAATAAAAGGGAAATTGAAATTATTTACTCCCAGCACCAATGGCAAAGAAAACAAGACTCGGTCAGGTGTTCAGCTTTATAGAAACCATATTTCCATGAGCCAACAGTGTTTGTGGAACAGGTTAGGGTACTATGTCTTTATCCAATCTACTTTCTGCCTAGATGTGACAATGAATCGAAAGGCTAATGGTATCTTGTGTCCCCAGACTTTGCTCTTTCTCTCCTCAATAATTCTGTGGTTATCTGCTTCTGTTTAAATTCAGATACTTGAAACGATGGCTCGTTTCTGCTTTTCTCATTGAACCTCTGTCAAAGACTGTACTTCTATGTATGAGTGGCTCATCTTGCTGGTTTCTGTCTGTTCGATACTACTGCTTGTTTGGGCTATTTACTGTGGCAGCATCCTGCCTTCATTGCAGTTATAGAATGAACCTTGGTATTGATACATTTTTCTTATAATGTTCTGGTAGCTCTTAACCCTTTGTTATTTTATCTCTTCTATATAATCACTGATAAGAAACAGAGACAAAAGGGGTCAGACAGTTTAGAATTAGAAGACTCTGAAAATGAAGAGGTTGCTTTTGTTTGTTTGTTTTGATTTGTTGTTGTTGTTGTGTTTGTTTGTTTTGACTAAGATTTGGAAAGATCCTTATCAGAGTCCAAAGAGATATCAGAAGTGCTTATGCCAAAATGTCTTTGGTTCTGCCCTGGACAGAGGACAGGGATGTCAAAAGGAAAGTCTAGTTTTCTATGAACACCTCTCCTGGTAACTATAATGGGGATCTTCTGGTCCCCTTGGACTGAGCCGTTTAAACGCTAAGATGAGGGCCCATGGTGGGGGTTTCCACTCCTCAAGACTGCCTCTGCTTTTAGGAGTTTACTCTTGAGTGTACCTACAGGTCTATAACAAAACTTTGTCCTAAACTCAACCATCTGTGGTCTGTAATTTGTATTTTTTTAATTCATAAGAGAAGAACTTGGAAGCTACCTACTGAGTGAAATTTCTGTGTCCAGAGCTCCAAGTTCTGTGCTGAAGCACACAGAGACCTGTGAAAAAACTAATTGTAGGTTCTGATCTTCCTAGGCCACTGCCTTGCCAAATCCATCTGAAACGTCATAATATTTATTAAATTTGTCTCAAATGAAGCTAAGTGACTTTTAAGATGACACAATCTACATTCTCCTTACATCTTTGTAAAGATGTATTTGTTTGGTGTGTGTGTGGGGTATGTGTGTGTATGTGTGTGTGTGTGTGTGTGTGTGCGAGCTCAAATGCATGTGCATGCACCACTGTGTGTTTATATGCCAATGTGTTTATATGCTGCATATGCATGTAAGAATGCACAGAGATCAGAAGAGGGCATCAGGTTCCCTGGAATTAGAGTTACAGAGAGTGGGAACCCTTTATGTGGGTCTTGAAAATTAAACCTAGGTGGGTTCTCTGCAAGAGCATTCACTATCCTCTGTTTCTGATTTATCTCTTCCAGCTCTTGGAACTTTATTTTTGAAGAATAGGTTCAGCAATTTACATGTATTAATTTTGGTGGTGTCAGAATAAAGAAAATAGGATCTGCTGAAGAGATGTGTAATAAACCAGCTAGAAGTCAATAAGAATCAGAAGAAGAAGAGTTTGTGTATAGCAGATAAATGACTCGGATTTCCTTCTGGACTTCAAACCTCTATTCCTTCAAAAATATTAAGTAATATCAGGGAAAATGACTCTGAAATGAGTTTGAGGGCATGTTGAAGTCAGGTGACCCGAGTTTAAAACTCTCAAGAAGGATGAGCTATGTGTAAGAGTCTATGAGTCATCCATGGCTAAACAACTGTGGAATCCAGCATTGAAAAGTTTGTCCACAGTTGGGAAAAAGCTTTCTGGCTAGGAAAGCAAGCTGTCCAGAAAGACTGAGGAATGTGCCCAGCGCTAAACAGTTGGGAACCCAGGGAAGGAAATCCTTGTGAAGCCAAAAGAAAATAAAGTAAGAAGGGAATTGTTAACAGTGTCAAATAATAAAGGGACTGAAATAGACCTACTGGATTTAATAATGTGAAGTTAATTGCTGGAAATAATTTCATTGATGTTTGAGGGAAGGAATATAAATTATTGTCAGTTGAGCAATATATGTCCAGCGGAGATAGAAATGGCGGGTGTGAACTACAAAGCTGTAGCTAGAGGGAGATGCAGAGTCAGAGGATTTAAAAGAAAACATGCTTATCTATTGATATAGAAAAGAGAAACTGAACGGCGGGTGTGGGGAAGGTAGTTGGGAACTACGTGTTGGAAACCCTGATTCTCAGTTGAGACATTCGAAGCCCCAGGAACGATGAGTGAGATGGCAGGAAGCTTCCCAATCTCCTGAGAATCAGGAATCTTCACGAAGTCATAAGCAGTGCACGGCCCCTCAGGGCGTTGGCCACGCCCCAAGTACCTTCTCCACAGGAGGATGTGATATAGACCCCAGCCAGAACAGCCATACCCAAGTCCCTTCCCTGAAGGTAGATGTGACCGTAGGTAGACATGACCACAGGTCACATACGCTCCAGGCAGAAGCAGAACTGTCCCCAAATATGTAAACAAGGTTTTCCCAAACCCTCAGGCCAGGCCAATAGGAAGTACCGGTTGTCTGACTCCAAACCATTTCAAAACTGTATATATATGAGAGCTTGGGTCGAGAGTAAAACATAAGTGTAAGAATCATTCCACCACCTAAGATCCTTTGTTCTAAAGAGCTGATAACACCTCTGATTGGGAAGAGAGTTCTTCCCCCAAAGATTCTTGGATTCCTTTCACTGGCACCTTACGCCTGAGCTTGTGCAAAACCAGCAGCAAAGAGGCCAAACCAGTTTTTCCCTTTCTGTTCACCTGAGCTTGCACGTGCCAGCCAGACCCAGTGGTGGAGGTAGCAGAGGTCGTCCATATTTCTAGCCAGAGAGTTGTATGGGCTTTATGGCTCCAGGTCCCACAGGTAGGCAGCTCAGGGTTGCTTTGAACCCAGAGGAAAACTCTTGGTGCAGGAGGTTGGAAGAATGGTTTCGACTTTGGAAAGAAGAGACTAGAGCAAATCATCGTATTATTCGTGTGTTAGGAACTGGGGGAGGAGGGTAAAGTGGAGATATATTTTGTTATTCTGATTTAATAGGGAGGCAAAATTCTGTACTCAGAGCAACAGAAGACTAAACGAAGAAAAGACAGTGAGTGACAGCCTGTGCTGAGAGGGCAGGAAGAGGCAGATGGCAGGCCATGTGAAAATGCCTCAAGACATTTGCCAAATACAGCTTAGGCTGGAAGGGTTTTCAAATTATTGGACAGTTTTCCCCGAGTAAAGCAACCTCGGAAATGCATTGTTAGTTTTGGCCCATCTCTTTCACTTGATTCCCACGTGAAGAGCTAAATTAGCACCATGTTGGGTTTTTGCACCCGACTTTTATTTCAAAATGAGATCGGACAGTGGTGTGCTGTAGATTCAAAAGGAAAAGAGTGCACATTAAATGAGAGAATAGTCTTAATTTTAAGTGTTTGGGGCTATATCGAAGGCATCGACATGTGGCTATGAGCAACACTTATCATTTCAGTGATGTTAGTGAGTTAGACAGGCCTCTGTTACTAAGGACAACTGAAAGGCACATGGGGAAAGCCACTATCCTAAGATAAATTTATACAGAATAGTGATTAACCAACTCCAGCCACCAGATCAGATATCCTGCTCTTTAAGAAACTTAATAAAACTGTAGGACTTATTGATTTTGCTTTTCCTCTAGGCTGAAATATGCCAAGAATATACACAGAGAAAATAAATAATCTTGAGCCTCAGTTAAGAAATATCTTGAGCAAATGTGAAGCTATAGTATCTCAAAGTGAATTCAGAACTAAGGCTGCTTCAGCATGCAGCTAATGTTATAAAGATTAATTTCCAAGTGCTCGTGTTAACAAAGATGAAACATCTATCATATGACCTGGAGGGTGTTTCTCTCTAAAATGTACCCAGGAGAAATGGAAACAGGGCAGTGGCCTATCACGTGATGTACAGAGATGCCACCTGTGACGCAGAATCCATCAGATGCCCCATGGGAAGCTCTTCTGGAGTGTTCTGGGGGAGTGGTTTGACACCCTGCTAATCACCTAGGCTCTAACAGAACATCTGTTATTAGAATATGTGAAGAGCTGGGAAAGAACACTCCAGAGAATACTTACCTGGTTGTTCTGGGTGTGAGGTCTGCAGACATGTGCTGTGTGGCTCTGGAAACAGCATCAATTGAGCCAGTCTGGAGTCACCCACCATGTAAATCATAAGTGATTGAGATCCACAATGGAACAGCTAGAAGAAGCCTTTCTATGTGATCTATCCAGGACACTAAGAACTGAAATCTGTAATGGAAAATTAGGAAAATCACCCAAAATAGGAAAATGAACTCATACAAAATGAAAGGCTGATTTAACAGAAGAAATCCACTGTACCCTCTCTTACCTTGCTTACATTTTTTCTAAGCTTAATTTGAGCAAGATGAGAGATGGAGGAAAGGTGCAGATTCTTTGTGCCTGTTAACTTCTCCTTTAATCCTCCGTGCACTACTGAGCAGAAATCTGTCCTGGAATAATGCTTCTTACTGACTCTCACTTGTTCATCCTGAATGGAATATGGGGAATTTATCCACCTCACTGAAAACTGTACTCTTAGCAATCGAGGAGCGGGTAGGAGCACCCTTAATCTAATTACAGATTACTGAAAACACCTAAGACAAATGTCATATTTAATAGGAATCTAAGTGTCATTTAATAATGACATAATAACAGCTTTCTTCATGCCTAAAATCTGGGTTAAGACATGGGTTAGTCCTGCATCTCTAAGTTGTACTAGAGGTCCTATATAATACAACAGGAAATGTGAATCTATGAAGTATATGCCATGAAAATAAAGCAAACTACTCATGTTCCCTGTTGCAGAGGAGATACAATTATGTGCACTGAAAATTTCTTGAACTACAATTAACAAATGAAAATGAATAAACGCAAAAATATTTTGGTTATAAATTAAGCACTTGAAAATCAGTGAAGTTTATTTATACAGTAGCAGGATATAATTAGAAAGTAATTTTTAATCAAACCTTTTAAAATAGCATTTTAAAAAAATCCTTAAATGCTTAAGGAACAACTAAGAAGAAAGTTATATAAATACCACCCAGATAAAGCACCAAACACACAGAGACATATATCATAACTACAGATTAGGGGCTCATTATAAAACTATTCTTTAAATGCTTTATTACACTTCAGATTAAAATAACAACACCCATTGTGGAATGGCCAGGAATGGACTGACTGTCTTGAAGAACAAGTAAGGGAAGTCTTTGGTACCTGATATTAACATATTCTAAAGCTTCTATATCTCAATAAGCAGAGTGTGGGCACATGACTCCACACCAGTGGAAAAGAATAGAGGACTCTCAATTATACCCACTGTCTAGAAGGCTTTGTTTTGGCAGAAGTGCCACTATAATTTAGGGACAGAACCATCTTTTCAACAAATAGCACTCTTCTGACTGGACATGTATATGGGAAGAAAGGTACCATGGTTCTATTACAGATCATATATAGAAATGTTCCATATGGATTATAGGTACATATAGATGGCAAAATAATTCTATAGGGAAAATATATTCATTATCTAGGAGAAAACAATGATTTATTAAACAAGATACAAAGAAATTGCTATTCACTGTAATCATGAAAGTATTCATAGGCATTGAGAAAGTAGATTAGATTGAAAACCATGCAGCAGTGACCTTCAAAACTGTGTGTATGAATATTCTATGAAGCAGAAATTCCATTTCTAGAGGTATTTTCATTAGAAAGCTCCTGCATGTATACCAGAGGTATGTATAAGTATTTATAGAATAATAATTAATTGTAAACAACTCAAATGTTCATAAACAACACCACAGCTAAATTAACCATAAGATATTTTAACAACAGTTTCTTATAGGAAATGGCAAATATCAAACTAAAATCAAAATGCATGCTGTGGTTTGGCTGAGTAATTTTAAGAAGAAGAACCTTGACAAAGAACAATGCATTTTATAGGATTCCATTTCCATAAAACTTAAAGGATATGTCGAACTAATTTATTTTTATGTGTATGAGTGTTTTGCCTGCATATACATTTATGTACCACATGTGTCTAGTGACAGCAGAGGCCAGAAGAGAATGTCTAGAAATGGAGTTGCAATAGGTTATGAGCCTCCATGTATGTTCTAGGAATTGAACCCCAGTGTTCTGGAAAAACACCCAGTGCTCTTAACAACTGAGCCATCTCCCTGGCCCCAGTCAAATGGATTTACCAAGCTAGAATGATGGTTAGTTTCTAGAGGTAATAATTGCTATTGAAAGAAAGAGGCTACTGTAAAGAAATTTACAGTGCTTATTTCTTGGTAAGGGGTATGTTGTCTTTTAAAACTATAGCAAACTATACACCTAAGACTGGTACTTTATATGTCATTCATACTAAAATAAAAATCACATGAAAAATAAGAATCACAAATGTAACTTGTACTTTTATCACACCTATGGACTTCTAATGCCTCTTCAGTTATGATGAATTTGTCTACATGTCTCTTTCTCTTACAGAATATATAAATATTTGAAAATTCCTCATGACAAATGATTGGTTGATGCCATGCTACTATAAAAACATCATCCACTACAAGGGGATAAACACGGGCCATCCATCTCTATGGTGCCAGACAATGCTCTTTACACTGGTTTACTTCAGTTGTTTTATTTATTAAAAGAATGACCATTGCAAGAACTGGTATGGTAGTGCAGGCCTGTAATCCAAACACTTAGGAGGCAGAGGCAGGAGGATCAGATGTCCAAGGTCATCTTCATGTGCCCAGTGAGTTTGTCTCCAGCCTTGGGTATGGAAGTGCTTCTTTGTGGAAGGCTGTAGATGTCAATGCAGGCAGATACGTGCAGTGCTAACCACAGCTCACCTTGCTCAACTCTCTTGCTTTCATATCCTCCTTAGCTCAGCCCGACCTGGATATTTTTTTCTTTCACTTTTTAAGACTAAATACGTTCTGCCTTCTTACATTATGTCCGGTTACTGCTCCAGTAAACTCTGACAGTCCTTCCTGATGTCTGTATGCTTTGTGCACTCCTACTGCTGGCATTCATTCAGTAACATCTAGTCCCTGGTGTTAGGGTATCAATAGGTAGGCATTTTGGAGTCAACTGGGTCATAATCGCTTTGCTTTCTTGACTAGAATTTTGTCCCTCATCAGGAGGCTTCTGGGCATTTGCTTGTCTTTTGCATACCTTTTACTGTACGAGCACACAGAACCAGGCAGCAGTACAGGAGGAGAAACTGAGCTTCTGTTAGACATTGAAACTTCTGTTACCTTGGAAGTCTTAGTCATTCCACAATATAGACCTGAGAGAAATAAATTCCACTATTTATGCATTGCCCAGAATAAGATATCTTACTACAGAACCAAAAGTAAATAGAGATACTTTTTTACTAACAAATCTTGTTAATACATACTTAATATCTAGAACAGAAGTTTTCAACCTGTGGGTTGTGACTCCTTTGGAAATTGAACTATCCTTTGACAGGGGTCACATAAATCCATGAGAAAACATAGGTGTTTACATTACAATTCCTAACAGTAGCAAAATCGCGCTTATAAAATAGCAATGAAATAACTTTACGGTTGGGGCTCGCCACACAGTTCAAGGGTTGCAGCATTAGGAACATTGAGAACCAAATACCTAGAGGCTTCTGGAAGAAAAGGACTATGGTTTTTTATATTTTCTTTCTCTGAGATCTATCTTTATAACTGGAATATTAATACTTACTGAACATATGAAGGAATAAATCAATAAGATCTCGCCCTACATGTCTAAGTGATTGAAACAATCTGTAGGATTGTTATGCATGAAAGATAAAAAAGCAATTAATGGGTACTAGTCACTTCACATCAAATGCACAGGACTAAATCACACACCTGACTCCAGTTCCTGTTCTCTACTACAAAGGAATACAGAACATGGTAGTTGAATTTTGAAGAGTCTTGATAAGTAAAAGGTTCTAAAAATATTAACAGCATTTCATCAAAACTCAGGCAACTGACAAAGAGAGACAACTGACTAACCAAAGTTAAAATCCAGTCAGAAATAACAATGACACCCTAGTCACCGAGACAGAAGTAGCATTTATAACAATCAGCCTTCAGGACAGAAATACAGTCTCTCCATCTACTCCAAGCCTCAACTGATAAATCTATAATGTGATTGGAAAGCCATATGATTGTCTATAAATAAGAAAATAGATAACTAAATAAATAAATACATCTGTGGACACACATTTAGGGATAAAGATTCAGGAGCGTTTTTTTTTTTTTTGAAAATATTTACTCTTTGTGTGTAGAAAGATATAATTGGGCTGTTTGCTCTTTGGAAAAATCAAAACCTATCTCTTTGGTTTTGGTTTATGCTCCAAGAGCTTGTTTTCACTTAATTTTAATAAAATTGAAGCATCACAGTCAAACTACAGCATGCCGGTGATGTCACTGATGACAATGCCTTTCCTCAGGACCATTAGTGTAGTTCATCACGACCTAAAAATATTTATGGAACCCTAGGATTGCAACTGGTCTGTAGAAGACTACCTCACAGTTTAAACTGGTCAACAGTTCAAATCCAGTCTAGACAGAAGAGGATAAAAATTTTTACAGATGCTGTGGCCTTAAATCAAGT
The DNA here is from genome assembly GCF_963924665.1 of Micromys minutus. Taxonomy (NCBI): domain Eukaryota; kingdom Metazoa; phylum Chordata; class Mammalia; order Rodentia; family Muridae; genus Micromys; species Micromys minutus. The sequence goes on along the minus strand of NC_137954.1, from coordinate 52,249,859 downwards.
TAAAGTCCTAACATGGCTCCCAGAAGGGAGAAATCAGCAATGCATTTCAACATTGTGTTCATGGTTCTCAGACAAGAAGAAGGCTTCCAGAATTCAGGAGCCCAATAAAATTTATTTATGAATACATGTTGTATTTATATATTTATACATATATTTACATATATATGTAAATCATTACTGTCTACCACAGGGATTCTGGAAAACAATTAAATTCAGAATTATTAACTTCCTTTATTCACAGACATGAATATGCAGTCATTTTCCTGATAAACTTTAAGATTTTTCTCAGGGAAAAATTCACCCTATTATAAATGTAATAGAATTCCTATAAATATGATTCATGAGCCACTAACTCACACTAAATTAGTTGTCAGAGACATTGCTGAGCCACAAATGCCTGTTCCTCAATTTCTTTAAACATATCAGCTATTGGATCAAAATGGCCATCAGGAGCCATAGACTGCACCATCAAGCCAGACACACCTCACGGGTAAATTGATATACAATCACTAGACAGATTATAATGTCAATATATTATGAGTGATAAAATTTGGTCAACACAGTTACACAGACTCTTACATTTTCAATGTCACTTCATTTCCTTGCATGTCTCAGATGACCGGATCTCTTGGCCATAATGAAACTAAAGCACAGTCATCAGGGTAGGGGCTATAAGGAGAAACCTATGATAAAAAACTAGCTACCACTCAGAGCTCGCTTCCTGGATGCCGTCTGCATAGGCTTCACCAAGAACCAGCAACCATTTGGTAAACATCACCAACAAAATGAGAGGGTGCAAAGACAAGATAAAGTAAGGCACTATGGTTAATTGTTCCAGTTCTGCTTTCTAGAAAACATAGAAACAGGCTATTACAGCCTTTCTGACCATATTTATATGCATATCTAACAATTCCATTACTACACATTGTCTACAAGGATGTCTGGGAGAGATGTGATATCCTAGAGTCTTAAATGATAGACTTTCACAAGAGTGTTAGTGTGGGGAGGGTGGGTATGGGAGTGCCAGATGTCTTAGAACCAGAGTCACAGGCTTTTGTGAGCCATTCAGTGTGGGTGATGGGATCTGAACCCTAGTCCTTAGATAGACCAGTTAGTGTTTTTGACAGTTGAGCCGCATCTTCAGCTTCACATTACATTTTCAAAATCAGTAATTAATATGAAGCGCCTGGTGACTTTTTTTCAAGAAAGATTTGTACTACAGTGTACAAATCTATCTCTACTTCAGACTTAAGGCTACAGATTAAAATATGCAGGCCCTATGAGTGCCACTTAGTCACAATCTAATCAGAAACCTTAATACAGCACTCCAAAAAGTTCTACCAAGGGAAAGCAGAACAGAGCCAAGTTTTAGAGTTATTACTATCTACTAGAAATTTCCTAACTATTATAGCAAGATCATGTTTATGTTTTATTTTCTGTGTGGAGAAAATGAGAGAAAAGTTCTCAAAGTCAGGCCTGAGGGACTAGTTGCACATTTTTATGAGTTGTAATTGTCTAGGTGTGGAAGGGATACAGTGTCTCCATACTCACAGAGGTCTAAGATTAATCACATGTGCTAATTTGACTATATCATTTTCCCCAGATATGTCATCAAATAATATTCTAATCATTCCTATGACTAGTTCTGGATGAGACTAAAATGTAAACTGTGAGTTTTGAAAAAAGAAGATTGTCCTAGATAAGGAGGGTTGTCTTACCAATGGAAAGGCTTAGCAGACAGCAGTCTCCCTCTAAAAAGAGGAACTCCTGCCAGCATATAACCAACAATGAACCTTCCCAATATCTCCTGCCAGCATATGACCAACAATAAAACTCCCCTATGACTCCTGCCAGCATATGACCAACAATGAACCTCCCCTACGTCTCCTGACTGCAAGCATGCCCACTGACAGTGGACCTGGCAGCTTCCAGTCAACTGCACACAATAAATGTTCTTCTTCTCTTTCATAAATAAGCCTGTAGCCAACTTTCTTACTTGTTGAATCTCCTTGTAATGGTTTTTCTGAGACTTGGGTTTCTTCATGTTGTTGTGGCAAGAAATGGTGTCAATGTTTACTTCTTTGTCATTTATTAGAGGTCACTCCCATTCATACATTTCTTAATTCCCTCATTACTTAGCCAGTTTCCCTGTGTTTACTCAGACCCAGCATGGCCATTTTTCAGACACCATTGTTACAAAGACCAAGATATTGCCAGAGGGAGGAGTTTGTAATCTCTTCAGTTGTTTGACAAAAAACTGTCAACTTAGTTTCCCAGAGACCTCAACCCCACAACTCAGATAGATAAACCAGAACTACAGAACTGTTTTCTGAGATAGAATAACTTATTTTGTGTCCCCCTGGTATTAAGAATCAGAGTTATGATTCTGGTCCAGAGTGGCTTTATAGTCTGTGTCTTTACGCTTAATGCCTGGTGTTTGTCTTGCTTTAGTCTGTAAGATTTCAGATTATTCCATGGGTTGTAATGTGTTCAAAATCACTAGAACACAGAGTATAAATCAATCAATCGAGACTGCAAGATGGCAGCCTCCATCTTTACGGGAGCTGTGAGGGCTGCCTCAGGAATATTCTGTCCCCTGAATGTCCTGGTATCTTCAACCTATGGGAACTGTGCCAAGTATGCCTGTCTTAATTCTGCACTGCGCACCCTTCATTTTAGACACATTCAGACATCAGTTGTTTCCGCTGCTCCTAAACTTGTCACATCTGTTGGATACCCGGCATATGGGCATACTGCAACAGTCCTTAACAGAGTGGCCACAGTGGTCCCCAGTGTCCTGAGGCCCCCGGTCAGAGCTCTAACGTACTGCAGTACACGGAAAGGCAAGAGAAAGACGGTAAAGTCGGTTGTACATCGCTTCCTCCGACTCCACTCTGGCCTTTGGCTACGGAGAAAGGCTGGCTATAAGAAAAAATTATGGAAAAAGTCAACTGCAAGAAAGAAGCACTTAAGGGAATTCATGTTCTGCAACAAGACCCAGAGTAAACTCTTAGATAAAATGACGACATCTTTCTGGAAGAGGCGTAACTGGTACGCTGGTGATCCTTACCAGATGTACCATGATCGAACAAACCTACAAGTATAGTTCGAGCCATCATAGGTTCCCAACTATGGAATGTAGATCTTTGTGTTCAGGGTTTCCTTGCAAAAGTGAGTACGTGTGACACTGTAAACTGTACCAGCTGATAGTCAAGCTTAGGTTCCCACCATTGTGCATTAAACATTCCCAGAGTTGCTCATAGAACTAAAAAAAAAAAAAAAAAAAAAAAAAAAAAAAAAAAAAGTCAATCTAGACATTGCCAGCTTTCACAAACGGTCTGTCTCAGGTTTGTAGGACTTAAACGTTTCATAAGTCAAGTTTCCCTGTATTAATATTGTAAGTTTCATTTTAGATTGGCCTTCTGATACTGAGGAGCTGTCTCTGCACATTGGTAAGACTTGTTTCTCCTTCTCTGCCAATGGGGGTAAGAAGAGGTGGGTGGTAACTTTTCAGTCAGCCTGTGCAGATCTTGTCTGCTGAGATCTGAAGACCTGAAACAATGGGGCAGACTACAGTCTCTAGAAAACCTTACTTCAATTTCAGTGTACTTTTATACATGAATGTAACAAAGAAAGGAAGATCCAAGGAAGGATTTGAGTTCAATAAAAACATGGTCAGAGAAATATGTTTTTAAAAAAACATGTAAGAGTCAGTAAGCATATACTAAATATTGACCGAGCAGCCCTTTGCCAGAACTTTCTCAAGACAGAGCAGTTTTACCACAGTTACCTTGCATGTGCAATAGAGTATGAGAAAAAGCATGAAACCAAAGCAGAACATCATATCCAGACTCATGCTGGTCAGACCAGATTGGGTCCTATAGCTACGGTCTGACACCCAACAAGAATAAGTGTGTCTTATAGACTGATGTAAATGTTTATCACAGGAGGCGTGAAATCATGTCCAAGAACACTGCAGGGAACTGTTGTATTGAGATGAATCACCTCTGACCTTTTTCCTGGAGCCTCTCACACTTCCCCAGGCATTGCTTACCATGCAGAATTCTTGAACAGTAACTTAGCACACAGTGGGTGTGGACTAGCTCAGGAAGAATCAGCACCAAAGAAGCCTAAGATGTGGAACAAAGGTACAAGATACTGTTCCCAGCTTTGTATAATTCACACTGTGATGTTCTCTCAAGCTCTTCTTTCAAACCAGTGTCAAAATTTTCTTCACCTCAAAAATACCCCAACAGACATTTTCATGACCCATGAAGGACATCAAGAACTCCCAAACTATCAGGGCACATACCACATTTTATTTTCCTGTCTTGTGCCCATGTAAGGACTGTAAATGCTGCACTAGCTCCCAGGATAAGGACTGACCCTTACTGTATTTTGTTGTTTTCTCAAACCTGAACTTGCCTGAATCTTGGTTAATGCTTAACCAGTTTTTTAGGAATAAGAAACCATACAAGCTCCAACATTCATCTCATTCAACCAAAACACTTATAATTTTGTCAACAGACCTATATATAGAAATGTAGAGAAGGTTTCCTTGCATTTGAAGATCCTTCTTCTTGTCTTTTTGGCTTTAACTGGAAATTAGGATGCCAAATCCCCACAATCATATAAAACATCCTCTGAGTAGTGGCTTCTAGGTCCTTATCCCATAAATTCAGAGAATGAAAATCTGCAGGTATGGGGTCCCAGGAACAGGGTAGCATTGGGGCCACTGACTTAGAATGAATATGGATGGAGACACTGGGTACAGGGAACTGCTCTGTCCATTTAGCCTATTCACAGAGTTTACAGGTGCCTCTCAGCTTCAGTCAGGTCTCAGTATAAGAGTTGCTCATTCAAAGGAAGAAAGAGAAAGGAAAAGGAGACCGTCTTTGTGACATCCGTGGCCTCTAGCTGAGGCAGAACCTTCTTTTGGATTAAACACTTATGGTATCTCTCTGGCCTTTGGCAATAACATTTCTAACTTTTAATAAAGAAAAACATTTGCTATCTGTTGATTCAATCTCCCAGTCACAACATTGTTTGATTGCCTCTAGAGCTATTTTTTTAGATCCTCAACAGTGGAGGCAAATTCAGAAACATTGAGGGTATAAGAAAATGCTGTTCAATCATTTTAATGTATAGTTTCCCCCTAGGAAATGGTTTGGTGATAAATTAATTTTTCTAAGCAAGTTCAGTAAGCTGCAAAGATGATAAAGTTGTCTAAAATTAGTTCCAGAAGTCACCCTTTCTGTACAATTATTAAAGTCAGGATAAGCTATGATGGCAACAAAGAAAGGGAGAAGGAAAAGAAGTCTTTCAGTAGACTTTGTCCTATTCAAATAAATTATTTAAATATGTATTTTTTATTTGACCAAGGAATTATCTCATATGCAAGATTTCAAAGGTCTAAACTTTTTCTTTAAAAAATGCCATTTGATTCAGGATGGCTACCACCTATGGGGCTATAAAGCTGTGTATAGATTAGTCGGGTCTTACATGCTTCAAAGACATTTTGGAAGGCAAGATAATAAAATCATTTCTAAGTGCAGATTCTCATTCAAGTAACGAGTACAGAATTGGGCTGCATTAATAACAGAAAGGTCTTAAGTGACTGAGTGTATACCAAAGTCTAAGGGAGTTACTATAAAGCAAGATTAAAAGTGAACGGGTCCTGTTGCCTTTAGCATGCATCAGTGTCTTCCAAGAGGAAAGCAGTGCTAAGAATGGGCTGCTTAGGACAAGGATGATCAGCAGATGCTCAAGGGCAGACACCATGGGCTAGGATTCAACACTCAGTGTTTATGGCTGAGGTCAAGACACAGAAATTCTTTATATTTGCTGGACCTCATGAAGACTTCAAACCACAATAACAAGGTCAAAGGATGAGAACCCTTTGCTCAGCCTAAACATCAATTGATGTTGAACAAAATGCTAAAACTATTTTATCTGGATATTCCAGAGGCTGAGGGATGGGTGAGATCCCATATTTTTGTTTCCGGTATAGACCAGAGGTACACTGTGAGCAGAACCTTCAATTGTATTCTTGTTCTGTTAGGCTCACTCTAGTGGTATAGGAAGTAACTCATACAAAACACAGTCACAATTCAAAAGGCTGTTGAGTTGGAGGGTAAGGGAGAGCATTCCAGACTCTTGGAAGCATGGGAAACTAAGGTGCGCGTCAGGTACGGAATGGTGTTAGTAAACGGTGTGAGAACAAACACTGGGCTAGGGAATTGTCTATTATCAGATGTTCAAATCCCTCCCATAAACTACAGTAAATAAGTTTGGGTTTATCCAGACTGTCTCCAAAAGGCAATATTTGAGAAGAGTATTGCTGACGTCTTTCTTGATCGTTTCCAGAGAAAAGACCACTTCTTACTGTCTCAAGACATATTTCATGCGTGTTTTACTTAGAATTTTATAATTCGAGAAACATAATAACAAGGGGAACTCTGAAAGAGAATCTTAATTCTCTGAAGAGAGTTAAGTACAAATTTGCCCCATCTCCTTTGTCTAATTTGCAGCATGAACTTTCACTAGGAAGCCATGACAGTAGCTGCAAGTCCCCGTACAACCACTAGTAGGCGCTGAAGTGTTATGATGTTGACTTAGGACTAGAGAACTAAGCATCCTCTTTGTTCAGCTCCTTTCATGGTTCCTGGGACCTAATCTGTGGACCAGAACAACTTACCCTTCAGGGTAGGCGTTAAGTCAGGTGCAAAGTGAGGTATTTTTACTCCTAACCCCAAGGGCCACAGTCAGTGACTTGGAAAGCATGGCTTTCGTGGCTTTATTTGCAATGCATACTGTTTGTTCTTCTAGTTCCCCTTTCCACAGGGAACAGGACTCCAAGCACAGAAGGATTCCCCTTCCTATTCTTTGAGGAATTTCTTGCAAGAAGGGACAAAACATTTCATCCTAGCCACAGTGCTTGAGAGACAAAAGCCCCTGAGGGAGCCCAGGTTTCCAGCTAAAAGCTTCCCAGAGCTGCTCTACCAGCCTTCTCCGTTTCCTCGAAGATGTCCATCCCTGAGGGGCCACTGCAATGTGCACACTAAAAGGATTCCTCTTCTTACACAGGAAGGGACTGCAAACGAGAAAGGGCAGAATCAGAGACACAGGACATCTTGAGCAAAGAGAAGGACAAGAGTCAGAAATTAAGAGCCTCACACGAGTGGTTCACATGGGAGGCTCTCCAAGTAGACCATGGACAGGGTTAACTCTAAGAATATCTCTCCCACGCTCCCAAAGGAAAAGAAATACCCAGAGGGGAGGTTATTTCACCTACCTGGCAAAGTTCATGCCAAGACTATTATGGTCACTGAAGGGGAACAAAGGCATGAAATAATGCTTTGCCAGGAAATAAAAGCAACAGAAAAAAGCTCTGCATAACTATAATGAGGCCTCACTGTATTTCAAATTGAGGTTTCCAAAGTAATTTTGTTCTCTTTTTAAAAGGGCTAATTATACTGATGCTCTCAAAGAAACACAGGACAATGGGTTTATTAGCATGTTTTCCAGAGAGCTGGTATGAATTAGAAACTAAACCAGTTTTGGTCATTTATATATATATATAGATAGATAGATATAATAAATGAATGTATATATAAATATATAAATAATGTATATATGATGAATATATAATATAAATGAATATATATGGTGTTTTATTTTCAAACTCTGAAAGTGAAAGTACTCATATTTATAGATTCCCCTTGTCCACATAGAAACACAGATATATGTAGCAAGGCCACCAATATATCACTCATGTACTGTAAGAAGTACCTATAGCTGTCATTGGATTCATACAGAAGAAACTTAGAAAAATGCAGAGATTTTTAGATAGTATCCAGGTACAAAGGTATGTATTGGTTCAGTTTTCGTTCCTTAGATTTTAAAAATCAGCCTTTTCATGATAACAGACTTCTCAGGTAACCATGCAAAATAATGTTTAATTAAAACAGACAGCAACCAGCATGAAGTGTGATCAGTAACTTGACAAGCTAAAAAGAGGGCTTTTCTCACTTGGACTTTGCCAGTTAGGCCAGGCAAAGAACATTCTCCAAACCAAGACCCACTGTGGGAACCTCTTGTCCTCTGTATTTGAAAGTGGATTTCTGTGTTATAGCTGAGAGGTTGCAAAGCTTGCTGTTGTGGGGATGGTACATGGAAAAGCTGCAATTTCCATGATGGGGCAGAATTATTTATTGATTATTAGAGAACTGTATTTTACATAGGAAGGAAGGCAACCAGAAAAGGCAGCTGGAGGTCATAGGGCTTTGATTCCCCATAGCTCATACCGGTTAGCACCCTCTGCATTCCCAGAGGACCTGAGAGCTACTGATAGGTGTATCACATCCCAATATTAATAAACCCTGGGGAGCTGACAGGACCTAGAGTCACCTATGTGTCACACACCAAGCCTTCCCAGCCTGTGTTGAAATCTGTGGTCTTATCTAGAAAAGCACCCTGCTGGTCACTCTGTCTTTGGTTTAGAGAAAAGGACCCAGACATCACTACTTTGAGGGCAAGATGTGGAGAGATAACGGGGGCGGAGGGGGTGGTCTTGATCTAATAAACAAGGGCCTGTTTGGTGGCTGTGCACTGGTAAAAGTCAATGGTTGACTTTGAGGTATTCCTGCAAATGAGGCCTTTGGTTTTTTATTTTGTTTTTGTTTTGTTTTTCTTTAAAACTACCATTCCCATTTTCTTTTGTAATGTAAACTCTCTCATGTTCAAAACCTCTGTAGTCCACAGAAAGGAATACACCATGCACTGATAAGATAGGCCACTAGACCTATACCTAGTCAGAGCTTCTAGGACAAGTGGCAAAAACAACAATTGGTTCACATATATACACATGCACAGAACCAATGAAAGAATAAGAATGAGCCACAGAGTTTAGCATCACTAGGAGGAAAATGTTCCTCTGGAGAGCAGAAGGGGCCTCAGTGAATGAAAGGAGTTGGTAGACCTCGGTATAGAAGTGACTCAAACTAAACAGACTTTTTTTGTCTAGTTTTTTTTTTTTTTTTTTTTTTTTTTTTTTGTCAGCTCATTAGTATAAATTGATTCCCAAAGTACAAATGTGGCAAAGGATTGACACATGTCTCTTAATATCTGTGGAAGTGTAGGTGGCTCCAGGGAAAGTGATGAGAGGAGTTCTTACCATGGAACTACGGATGGGATAAGCAGTGTGGAGTCACTGTTGCTGCTAACAATGAGTTCAGTTGTCACTGTGAACACTTTCTTGGATGAACATTTTTCTCTGAGGAAGCAAAGACCTCAGGGAATACGGCGATTTGATTCCCTTACTCTTCCATTCTGCATTTCTTTGCCATGTGGGAAATGACTGCACCCAAACAGCCAGACTGCTCTCACAACAACACCAATCATCTGGAATCACTGGCACCTTGAAAAAAACCTAACAATTGCAGCTGATTGTCTGGGCTTCCAAGAGCGAGGCCTTAGCCAGAACTATTTGAAACAACTTATAAAAGACTTTTCACTATCACAAACCTCAGCGAACTCTAGATGAGCCTGCAACCATTTCTATCTATGTTGCCCAGTGAGGTCTTGCATTGCTGCCCCAGCTTACACTTGCCCATGACTGGTGCTGACTGGTTCATGTACACAACAAAATTGGGCTAAATATTAAGGCATTGTTTCTCCCAAACCAGACGCCTCCAATGGCTATGATTTGGACCCAGAAGTAAAACTGGAATTGGTGTAATAGAAAAGATTGTGATTAGTACGAAACAAATAATTGTCCTTGGTCCAAACACCTATTCTCCAGCTATGTAAGAATGCTGTCTGGTCCCAATAACTAAACGGGTGGAATTTCTCCCTGATGCTGCAGCACTAGACCAATAAATGGACAGGTGATAGCAGACACGAGAAGGCAGCAGAGGCAGAGCAGAGCAGTTGGCAGACTAAGACCAAAGTTCCAAAGCATAAGGCTTCTTGACAACAGCACCATAAGAGATGAACAGTTGCTTCAAGAATGGCAGGGTATCAAAATAGAGACAATAAGAAAGAGAAGAAAGATGAAACAAGAGAATTTAGGAGCCAGAAAAGACTTTCTACAGCCTCATTTCTAGAAGAGTTCTAGAGAACTGTCTTGTCACGAAGGCCAAGGGTCTCAGACCAGGGACAGAAAGGTCTAGCATTGGCTGGTGCCAAGTGCCAAGAAATTCTGGTTTCCCAGGTTGTCAGAGCAACTATAACACTACATGATGTTAGAAGTTGAACATCTTAAGTCCTATAGGCAGGCCTGGCTGGATACTACACCACTAGCCATAAAATGTAAAGGTTTAAGAATTCCAAAATCTAGGCTTATATTTATGGGACTCAGGGTCTTAACACCAAAGACCTGCTGTAAAGTAAGTGTAATATAACATTAGTAATACTTAAAGGCTCAGTACAAGAGCCGTACAAAGATACCATCTGTTGTTACTGCTTGCTTAGACCAAGGGTTGAGGCAAACAAATGCTGTTGCTAAGAGCTTAAAGAGCATCTCCTTACCTACCTACAGTACTATACTGATAGAGAAAATCAAGCAACCAACAAAACCAGCTGATTGGTAACAATCCACTCAATGTTTACCTTTCACATTAAAGCTTCCTGACTTTTCATATAACCAACACAGAACTCTCACATGTTTTAATTTCTCTCTAAACCACTTATAATACCTAATGTTATAAATGCTATGCAAATTATGGGTAGACTGATATTATGAAGAATATGGAGAATACCAAGAATGTCCAAATATATAGTACAGAGATAAGGCTTTACCAACACTTTTTTCATCAGGTGAATCTAGAGACAGGATCTATGCATATGGAGGGCCAACAGCAACTTGCAGAAGTGTGGTAGGCAGATACAGGCTGATTGAGTCTCTAAAGCTTCCTTTACTGTAGCACTAACTCTCAGGTTACAAGCATGCTACAGACTTTACATCTGTAAAGTTTGGTAAAGAACTAATCATAGACTATCTTTTTAAAGTATTGTACAACCCTTTTTTTTAAAACTCAACTCTTTCCCTAGATCCACAATCTGAAATAAACAAACAAACAAACAAACAGCTGAATTAGGTATGTTCCAGAGCAGCAGTTCCCAACCTGTGGGTCCCAACCACTTTGGGGGGTTGTCTAGTGACCCTTTAACAAGGGTTGCATAAAACCATCAGAAAACCGATATTTATATTATGATTCATAATAGTAGCAAAATTATAATTATGACATGACAATGAAAATAATGTTAGGGTTGGGGACCAGCACAACATGAGGAACTACACTGAAGAGGCACAACGTTGAGAAGGTTGAGAACCACTGGTCCAGAGCGTATTTTCTACAGTGCCTGGTTCTTAATGTTTCCTCTGACTATCACTTGTCTTAATCTTCTTAATGTCCAGTGAGCTAAAAAGGTTATAAATAGTACAAGGCAGATTATGACATTTTTCTCCAGAGTCACACAGCCCTGTCGTGGATCTGGGACGGGGCTTTGGCAGCCAAGTCTTGATCTCGCGTCTGGCTTCTGGAGGAATGACACAGCAAGGTACCCTTAGGATCAAAGCTTGTAGTCCATCATCACAGCAGCTCTAGAAAGGCAGTGCATAGGGATTTTGAACGAGCTGAGCAAGAGAGCCAAAGGAGGACAGCACTAAAACATGTTGAGGCAGAAGACAGAGCCTCAAGGAAGAATTGACTCTTTAGCCAAATGCTCCAGATGCTATGATAGAACAAATAACAAAGTTGTCCTCAGACATCAGAATTAATAACTTTACTTACTGACGTCCTTGGTGGAATCAGTCTTAGGGCAGTGTTGGAGGCACAGCCTGAGAGAAGGAGAAGACAGTGAGGGAGGGCATGTAAATTTCCTTTTATAGCTAGATAGTGAACAAACAGGAACAGAGCTGTAGGCATTAAAAAAGTCTTCTTTAGGATGGTAACGGATTGTGTCTATCAGCAAGATGAAAGAAAGAAGCAAAACAAAGGTTAATGATATAATATGATTTAATTGAAAGTTAAAACATGGCTGGGTTTTTTTTCCCATTTTTATTAGGTACTCTCTGTATTTATATTTGAAATGTTATCCTCTTTCCCCACCTTGCTCCCATCCCCCTCCCCCTCCACATGTCTTCACCAAGGTACACTCGCTCCTAATGACCCTCTCCACCCCATTGCCTTGGCTTCCCCTGTATTGGGAAAATGTGCCCTCCCTGAACCAAAGGCCTCATCTCACATTGATGCCAGACACCGATATCTTCAGCTACATATGTAACGGAAGCCATAGGTCTCTCAATGTGTGCTCAGTGGTTGGTGTTTTAGTCCATAGATGTTTTGGAGGGTTTGGTTGGTTGATAATGTTGTTCTTTCCATGAGTTTGCAACCCATTTCATCTCCTTCAGTCCTTTCTTTAGCACCCTTATTGGGTCCCCATGTTCAGTTTGTTGGTTAGCTGCAAACATACTCAGCAGTTTCTGTATGACTCTGGCAGAGCCCCTGAAAAGGCATCTGTATTTGATTCCTACCAGTAAGTACTTCTTGGCATCAGTAATAGTGCTTAGGTTTGGTGACTGCATATGTGGTGGATCCCTAGGTGAGGCAGCTTCTGAATGATCTTTTCTTCAGTCCCTGTTCCTTATTTGACCTTGAATTTCCTCCCATGAGTATTTTGTTCTCCTTTCTAAAAAGAACCGAGGTGCCCACATTTTGGCCTTCCTTCTTTTTTTAGTTTTATTAGGTCTGTGATTTGTTTCATGGGTATTCAGAGCTTTCTGGGGCTAGTATCCGCTTATCAGTGACTGCATATCATGTGTGTTCTTTCATGACTGGGTTAATTCACTCAGGATGGGAGTTTCTAGTTCTATCCATTTGCCTAGAAATTTTATAAAGTCATTGTTTCTAATAGCTGAGTAGTGCTCCATTGTGTAAATGGACCACACTTTCTGTATCCATTCCTCTGATGAAGAACATCTGGGTTCTTTTTAGCTTCTGGCTATTATAAATAAGGCTGCTATGAACATGGTGAAGCATGTGTCCTAAAACATGGCTGTTTTCCCTATGTTACCTATCTGCTTAAGCAGGAGCCCAAATACAAATGACAGCTCCTGTTTTACTGCCACTGTGCAGGCAACAAATATTTTTTTCAGCCCCAGAGCACTCTGAAGTCTATCTATGTCAAGAGATGAGATCATAAGAGTCTCCAGTAGTTGGTACACACTACTGTCCTCCTGGCATGTTCTCTACTCTTTTCCTCTTCTTTGCCAGAAGGTGAGTCTGTCTGGATCCTTTTCTTTCCGATTACTCTACAAACCAGTCTCTGCCAAAATGGCAGCTAGATACTGGCACTATCTAAAACCATCATGTTGCCTAATGCAAAAGGTGAATCCCAAGATTCAAATGATCACTAGCTCCAAAGAATTTCAACTGAGTCCTTGGAAAGAGGGGAGTTTGTAGCTGAAAATATATTGGGATGAGAAACTTGTCTACACTCTTCTAAATAACACCCACTTCTACCTGATTTTCAACCATGTGCTTTCTTTAACAAGACTCCTTCATTTCCAGAAGCATCATTCTAGTCTGACCTTGAAGATTCAACAGCAAATATAAGAGATGGCAACTAAAGCAGATTTGGAGTCAAATTCTACTCTCACCACTTTTTAATGAAGCAGCCCCAACGAAAGTTATATAGCATTGCTAAGTCTCAGAATGTCATCTTTAAAATAGCATACTAATGGAGCTCATATCTAAGGGCTACTATTGCCCTTACTCAGGAAAATAATACAATTAAAGCTGCTCTCACCTGGCATGACATTAACTGTTCTATAAATATTAGCATTTTTGTGTCCCTAGCACAAAGGCCACTCAAAGAAAATCTATACATAAATTAGTCTGTTTCACTGCAGTTTAAAATTGTGTTGATGAGAAAAAATATTTTCTAACTTTTCAAGACAGAAGAAACTAAGTGTTGAATAGTGTCTTGGAAAATGCAGATAAGTTGGAGAAGATGGTAGTATTGGGTGGAACATTTCTTTTGCTTCTTGGAGCTCTTTTAGTATCTGAGATGTTCATACGTGCACAGTTCCATTAGCGAGCAAGCACAGGCTTTGTGGAACTATAGAGCAAACTTCCTAGAGGAAAAGGCTGCAGCTTAATCCAGCCCCATTGCTAATATTCCCTGCTGTGGTTGTCTGCATGAGGATCATACATTTGAATGCCTGTTCGGCAGTCTGTGGAACTGTTTGGGAAGGATTAGGAAGCATGGTCTTGTTGAAGAAAGTGTGCCACTTAGGCTGAGCTTTGAAGTTATAAAACAGTCCATGGTATTTCAAGTGATCCTCCCTCTCTCTGCTCATCTCTCTCTCTCTGTCTTGTGGTTGTTGTCTCTAAGCTGACAACTCCATTTCCAGTGCTTGCCAGTTGCCATGCTTCCTGCTATGCTGGTCATAGGCCCATCCTCTGAAATTGTAAACAAGTTCCCAATAAACTCTTTCTTTTTAAAGTTCCCTTGGGTATGATACGTCATTTCAACAGTAGAAAAGTACTAGGACATCTGACATCGGAGATGACATCAGCATTAAGTAGAGGGCATATTTCATGGGTGAAATGCAATAGGATTTGCCTGCCATATTGTACCTCTAAAGCAAGCCAAGGACTCAGTAAACACCCTAGTAAAATCTAGCCTCACTGATTGCAGTAACAAACTTCCTTAAACGGAAGGATTCTGTTGACCAAAGCTACCATAACCAACACCTTCCCATACAGCTCCTACATAATATGTCACCGTGTCAATATGTGTTATTAGATATCAAAAGATACCCTAACTTCATAAGGTTTGCACATGTGCACAGTTATGTTTTCAGTAGAGGAGTGCATGAGGAACTTTTGGTTCACATCTGGAATTACAATTATTCATCAGTGTTTTCCATAAGAAAGTAAAAAATAACTATCCTAAAGAAAAATTTAGTAATAAAATAATTAGAGTGCAAGTAGCCACTTGGACCCACATTCTCAAATAAGTTACAAAGTCTATAGAAAGGTGAGCTTTAAAGTTTGTTTCCATATATTATTTTATATTTGTCTAAAATTATTATATATAACATATGCCTTGAAATAAAGCTATGCCACTTAGTATAATAAAGCACATCCCAAAGGTAATAAATTATCTAACAAAAAACCCCTTTCCAGTTATTGACCCCAGAAGTCCAAGATACCTCCAAATCAATATATCCTAGTAATGTTGTCATTGGGTGCCTCCCAGAATTTGGTAAGTTCAGTCTCTATTGATGAAGACATGTTATACTTCAAATATAGGACTTGTAAGAATCAATCTGAAACTGATTTGAAAGCCTTCTCCATTAAGACTAACTCCCACAGTGCTGGACGGAGCCATGCAAGATGCCGAAGAGTTCATGCCTGACATTAGGACTATAGAAAAAAACCTACAAATGCAAATTTCCTGAACAAGTCTAATTCCTAAATACATTATAAACACTTGTTTTATACCTACAGATTAGTACTGCTCTCACACGTTATCAAAATGTGCCTTTTTAAGGCAAATGATATCCCTTAAAAAATATACAACCGGTCAAAGTGCCGAGCTGACACATCTCCAACACAACCGAAGACTCACGGGGCAGCTCAGGGGAAGGACAGAAAGATAAACATCAGAAGAGATAAATGGTACTAAGATCCAAGACACTTGCTTCTTGGTAGTGTCCTCTGTATATGACAGGAAGATATACCTGTGAAAGCTTAACAATGGTCACAAGACCTGAAAAATGACAATAGCAGCTCACATGCCAATGGGAATGAGAGAAATTTCAGAAGGCCACACCCCTAGATTGAGACTACTGAGAGAAGAATCAGTATTCTCCAGTTATGAGCCCCCTAATTGTTTCTTAAATGCAAGTGTTCAGGTCTGAAAATACATAAAAACATATAAGCAACCTTAATTAATTGAACTCAGAAGATTTTATTTATCTGTGTATATACTATACAAATGTATATATGTATAGTATACATTACATATATGTACACAAAATAATAATAATAATTTTAAAAGAGGCTATAAATTTGAGAGGGAGAAGGGGAATATGTGAAAAGAGCTGGAGGACAGAGAAATGAAGGTAAATGATGTATACAAGACTCCTACACAAAATTATACAAAAATCAATTTAAAATAAATGAATTTTTCCTAATTCTTCTGCTCCAAAAAGTAAAAAATTAAGTTTTATTCTCAGTTTTACCTATTACAAATGGTGCATTTCTAAGAATGCTTAATTAACTCAATCAATATTGATCAGTCAATTACATTATTACACAAATAATGTTTCAACACATAATTATCAACTGAATAAACTAACAAGAATTTAGTCAAAATTAATTTAATTCAAATTTTATTTATTTTATGCCTTTGCTTCCCCCATTTGAAACTGTGGATAGTGAGCTCTGTACCTAAGCTGCATGAAGTAAATGAGAGTGTGTAAACAACTACACAAGATTTGAAATAGTCCAGGCCCAGTGCCAGAACTCTGAATCGGCCCACCCTAAAATCTGTGCTAACTGGGCATGTGAGGGACACATGAACGATCCAGTCTCACTCACCGACCCAAAGCTTCAGATCTCCATGACACAGGACAACAGCAGGAGGCCTGGGAGGCGTCCCAGTGAGGATCCAGTATTGATGGTGTCACCACAGAAGGCAAAGATCTAGAACCAGACCAATGGCTCACTGTAATAAACATTTCAAGTGAAGCCGTGTGGACAGAGGAATGTACTGTGTGACATTCTACAGCGTCCACCATGAGATGGTTACATTTGTTGTTGTTGCTGCTGCTGCTGCTGTTAGTGGTGGTGGTGGTGTGTGTGTTTGTGGTGTTTTTCGGCAAGGGCAAAGGGCAGATGAGGGGACAGGAGATGAGTGAAACTGGGCGCATAATGTGAAACACAGAGAATCAATAAAAAATAATATAAAATAAAAATTAAACCCACATTATAATTTCTAAAATTTTATTTCAGTAAAAACAAGATATTTTCTTGCACATAAATCACCTGTATATGAAACCAGTTTGAGGAGAGAGCTAATTATTAGCAGGTGTCAATATGGTTTCCCAGCAGGCACAAGCTGGTTGGTATTCATCTTGAGACAATTTAGAATTCTTCTGATTTTTGTTTAGTGGTAGCTATGGTTGGGGAGGAAAGTTGTTTTCTCCCCTTTGCCCACAATGGTTTGTAGTGAGCCAATTCGAATAGCAGAATAAAGCTTGGGTAATCCAACGTCACCCAGCTTTCCACACTATCACTCCTGTCATACTTACTGTGCTGACACTCAAACACTGTCCTAGAAAATACCGGAAAGGAAAAGATCTCTCCTTTAAAGTGCTCTGATACTATCATGTGAGGAATCGAGTGAGAGGCTTAGAAAAGGGTTGTGTGATAAAGGAGTGAGATGTTTTTAAAGACCTAAAGGAGTCCAAGTGGAGAAATGAAAGTAGCAAGGCAGAAACCAGAATCTCAGAGCTTCATAATCAGCTGGTTGGATGCAGAGGGAGAAAGGGAATGTCCTTGAAACTGTCCTTCCTAATTCAAAGGAAAGCCTTGGGTCCCCTAAACAGAAGCAAATGCTTAAATAGAAAGACAGCAGTGCATGTCTGAGACAAAGCATGGGTCCTTTTGTTATGGCAGTTAAGTGTGCAGTCGGGAATAATGTTACTGTTCTGGAGGGGCTCCATTATGATGCATACTGGTTCATATTTTAGTTTAGTCCAAAGGTTCTTGGGACTCTGACTTATTTCCAAAGCCATAAAAAGGATTTTTTAAAAAGAAGAATAGAGGTAGCCAGCATGATTACGGCATCAACATAGCAATTTACTTGTAAATGATTTTCGAAACTACTGCTAATAATATTCCTTATTGTATATAGTACTCTCAACAAAGTCCCCTTGGGTAATCAAATTAATACAAGGCATTGGGAAAGGAAAAGGGAACAGGAGACCCTATAGCATTACCAGCAATGACTATTATTAATAAGCACATAAAATAATCCAATGGGACTGATGGACAACCTGGGGCAATAGAGCATTTCCCCTAGATATGTCCAATGGCTGTACAGAGAGGTAAGGTGCGGACCCAGCAACACTGACTGAGGAAAGAAAGTGACAGCAAGACTGAAAGCTCAACAATGGAGATCCATCTGTGTGCTGAACTTAAGAATAACATTTCTATCTGCCAATCAAAACCATGCACATCCTCAGCTCCGTGTTCAGAGTGAGCCGGTGGCTATCCGTGTCACTCTCAGAGCTGTGAGCATCTGCTCCTGACTGAGGACACCATGGTCAGGGCTGAGAAATGGGAAACAGCACCAGTAACCCAGAAAGTGCCTGCAGTGCATTAGCGAGAAAGCAATGACTCATGGGTGTGTACACACAAAAGCACACCAATCACACTCACGCATGTGCTCTTTTAAACATGGTGTGCCAATAAAGCCTTTCAGGTCCTGTTGTGTACTCAGAAGCAGGAAGAGCTCCCATTCACTAAAAGACCAGGATTTTTTGTCTATATAAAAAAATAAATAAATGAGGCAAGCGCCCTCCCCCGCATTGTTTTTAGAGACTCAGAGTGTAAGCAGTTCTCCTTGCACTTCCCAGTAGCTAGGGGTCTCCAGGGCACCCTTCAGTGGGTTTGCTAGTAGAGGACGCCCTCTGGGCCAGTCACTCCTGTCATAAAGTGTGTTCCATTTACCTTCCCTCTCCGGTCCTTAGCCTGTCCGAACTGGCTGTTAAAGAACTCCAAGACACCTTCAGAGAATTTTAAGCTGAGGCTGGGACACAGATTAGACAGCAATGGAAATTCATGAAACCGTGGAATTCGCATCATGGAAATTCCCTTTGGAAAATGTAAAGGAGGGTTACCACTTGGAGGAGCATAAAAATGTGCAGAGGCTGAAGCACGCATGGCCTCAGTACAAGGCTGGCCTCTTCCTGATGGGTGACCTTCAAGTACTACCCAGAAAACAACACATTATTCAGAATCTCTCTCAGCTTCCCTCTCTTAACTCTGTCTGCTTTTGCGGTTATCAGGTCTTCTCACTGTAAACCACCTGCTCCCGCTCTGACCCTCACCACCGTGATGTGTATCCTTCCAGCCTGGGGCAGAGTCTGCACATCCAATCCCCGTGTTCATCATGCGTGGCCAGCTCCTCGGTCTTGGTATGGCCCTGCCTACTCTACCAAGGTGCAGCCGGTCTGACACTGACTCCGTAGTGGGGTTGCAGAATATTCAGACATTAAACATTAGGAGGAAAAAAATCTAAAAGTAAAGTGATTTGAAGCAACATGAGAGAGTGACAGGCAAGCGAGGTTCTGAGATCCCTGCTGGATTCCCAGGAAGGACTGACTGACAAGAGAGAGCAGGAAGTGAGTCTGGCATTCTGACTGCACCCTAAGAAGCAAAGGTACAGAGAGTGACATCTTGATATGATAACTAGGTTAAAGGGGGAATTTTAAAAATTGGAAAGACTTAGGACAGTGTGAAAGGTTTCACCTTGGAAACAAAGAAGTCTTAACTGTCAGAAACATAGAAAGGAAAGATACTGTGGAAAAAAATTTTAACAAGGCTAACAAGAAATTGAGGCAATTTCTGTTTATCTGTCTTGATATCTACAGTGAAGCAAGTGATGTGTGTGTATGTGTGTATGTGTCTGCATGTATGTGTGCATGTGGATATGTGTGTAATGTGTAAGTATGTATGTGTGTCTGTGTCTGTGTGTATGTGCATATATGTGTATATGTATCTGACTGTGTCTGTATGTGTATGTGTGTATATGTGTGTATGTGTGAGTGTTTGTGTATGTGTGTATGTGTGTATGAGTGTGTGAGTGTGTATGTGTATGGGTGTGCATGTGAGTGTATGTGTGTGAGTGTGTGCATGTGTTTCAGTGTGTCTGTGTGTGTGTATATGTATATTGTGTGTATCTGTGTTTGCATATGTGTATATGCAGGTGTGTGTATATCTGTGTCTGTGCATGTGCATATGTGTCTGTAACTGTGTCTGTGTTTGTACAGTACCTAGAATCTATTCCTTTGGCAAACTATCAGCATATAATCTAAGAATTGAATATTGCCTCTGTAACCCTTATATTAAATCTACTTTTCCAGACTTAATCCTCTCTGCAACTTTGTTCTCTTTGATCATCTCCACCCATTTGCCTGTTTCCTCTTCCACAGAAACTGCTGTTTATACTTTCTGCTTCTATGTATTCAACTTAAAAATATTCTTTACTTAAAACATAATTTGCAGAAGATGCCTTTCTGTATCTAGGCTAGTTTTTTTTTTTTTTTACAGTTATGTCTTATAAATTAGTCAGTGTCACTGTAAATGTCAGAATCCCATCCTGTGGCAAAGATGGAACATATGCACACACACACACACACACACACACACACACACTTTTTCTATTAATTTATTTCACTATTTTGACAATGAAAACTTGAGTTGTTTTTTTGTCTTCATATCATAACTAATTTTCCAGAAATTTTTACAAAATAATTTTACATCACACACCTGCAATTACACCTGTAATTTCTGCACTCAGAAAGTAGAGGCAGGAAAATCACAGGTGTGAAGCTAGAGTGAGCTACATTGTGAGTTCATGGCTACCCCAAGATCATGTACAAAAAACAACAAAGAAAAAAAAATCAGATGGTACAGTAGGGACTAAGGGGAAATGGGTCTGACCATTCTAGTACAAGTCTATGTAAGACCACTGGCCAAGAATCCACACGATAAAGAAGAGGCTAAAAGAAGAAAAGAACTTGAGAATATGCAAAGATTACAAAGCCAAGATGAAGCTCATGGGAACAGCAATATCTAGGTTCTAGATCCCTCAGGAAGGGAAGGAGACAGAGATAAAAGACTAGAGACGTTAGAAATGCAAAAATATAGAGGAAGTTGGACCTCGGCAGAGAAAGACAAGTCTCTGAGGCTCAATGGACAGAGTTCAGAAAGCAAGTATGAATGGAGGCTGCTCTGTGTGGATGCATCTTCAATAACTTAGAAGGAATCTTTACTCCTGATATAAGAAACCCTTGACAGGGTTGCTAGAGAAGACATCAAAAAGAAGAGAAGGAGTTTAGAAAGATGGTTCAGTCTGTAAAACGAGCAACTAATAAAAACACTAGATGTTGACCTCTGACCGTACCAAAACATCACATACTAGGTTCATATATCTGCACATAATCATGTGCACACGAACACGCACACACACACACACCTCAAAACACTAATATAGAGAGCCATTGAAATGCCTAATATCAACTAGAAAACCAAGATCGCATGGTCAATAGGAGTCATGGCACACTGACATTCTGCTCATGTTAAGCTGCGTGGTCATGAACTGTGTGTGAGCTGCTTGTGTGGTCATGGGCCCTTACTGGTTCCTTATCATTTTACGTCTCCACAGTCTTCTTCAGTGATTCTGGAAATAGGTAAAAACTATCTGGATGACTAATCCAATTTATTTAATAGAATGTTTGTTTTTTTGCAAATGCCATGTGAAAACTACAGTGTGTCATATCATGCAGTAAAGAAACCAAACTTTATTTTAAGTTCAATATTCCTAAGGTTTAGAGAGTATGATTGGCATGAGAAAAACACTCACCACAGATTTCTTCTAAGACCCTCTGCTGTTTATTCCATCTGTCCCCTGGGCCAAACGTGGATATTTTTAACATGGTTCTTTTCAGTCAATTCTTTGATAGTTTTCTTGGAGGGCTACTTAGTGAGTTCAATCCATACCTGCTGCCACATGGACGTTTTTGGTGGGGGGAGTAGGTAGCATGGCTGACATTCAGAGGAGAAAGAATCCAATTCTTGTAGTTTTAAGATTTAGAGGCAGAGTCACTCTTGTGAATTTGAACTGTAAGTTAACTTACAGTAAGTTGATGTTTTTGTGTGTGGTTATTGGGAATAAGTTTGCACACACCAAGTATTTTTTGAGAAAACTATAGAGGCTTCCTTGGTCAATTCAAGGAAAAACTCAATTCTTAGTGGAGTTTTATGGTACTGCTTAGTGTTTCTGCCTCTCCTCTTGACAAGAGTAGCCAACTACTCCCTGGTCTCTCTCCACAAGCAACTGGGAAATGCGAAAATATATAAAGTGGTTGCAAGCAGATGCTGGACAGCAGGAAGCCTCAGACTGTGGTCTTGAAAGAAAGAAAACAAGCTAATGTAACACTCGCATTGAGCTGGATGAAGGTTTGGAACTGCTAACTTGTAGGAATTTACAGAGCCAAGAATGAGAGAAGAGACCATTGTGGGGGTGGTACCCTCACGTGTCTGAATATTTGGGCCATAGGGAATGGCATTATTAGGAGATATGGCCTTATTGGAATAGGAGTAGCTTTACTGGAGGACGTATATTATTGGGTGGGCAAGCTCTGAGGTCTCATATGCTCAAGCTGTGCCTGATGTGACTCAGTCTCCTGATCCTTGTGGATCAAGATGCAGAACTCTTGGCTCCGTTCCCAGCACCATGTCTGCCTGCAAGTCACCATGTCCCACCATGGCAATAATGGACTACACCTCTGAAGCTTTAAGCCAGTCCCAGTGAAATGTTTTCCTTTATAAGGGTTTTCATGATCATGGTGTCCCTTTCACAGCAATAGAAATCCTGACTGATACAGAGGTACATGGACTATATCACTAGATACCTTAGAGGGATGCTCTTTATCTTTGTTTGACATCAAGATGTGTGTACATTGCATGAAACTATACAACGTAGGTTGCATGCAGTGCAGCTTTGGGAAATCCTAAAATGACAGTTCCTGAAGTCAAACCTAAAGAATGTGTAGATCCTAGCCAGCAAGAGGGAAACACCCTGGTTGACTACATAGGACTTTTGGTAGATATCTAAGGCATACTATTCTTAAGAGAGGAACTAAAGTAACTCCACATTCTTTAAGACATATTCTACATGCTTACACATAGTTTCCAGTGCAATCATGACAGCCCACAGAAGCTAACTTGCCTATTGAATTTCTTAGAAGAGAGGTGTTCATTAATACAGTGTGATTAATACAGGTGTCCATTAATACAGATAGCTAGCATCTATCTTTCAGTCAAAATTTAACTCAACCAGTAAAGAAGCAGGAAAATATATTGTTTCCATTTTGTTGGGATTTGCATCTCTACACTGATCTATTCCTCGGTGATCTTGTGCTGAAAGCATTGTTGTTACTGTAATATTAAGGTGGTTTAGATTTTAAGGAGTGCAATTTAGTGGCAGGTAATTAGATCATGAGAGCACCACCCTCAAGGGTGCTAATGCCCATCTCACAGTAGTGGGTTCACATTGTATGGCTAGGTTAGCTCTCAACAGCGGCTCCTGCTCCAACTAGACAGTTTCTGCTCTACTTTTCTTTGAAGGAAAATCTGCTCCAAATACCACAGAAGGTCACAACTCTGAACATCTGCTGGAGTGACACAGACTCATGCAGTTTTTAAACCTTCTTTCACTCCCTGTTCTTATCTTATTCATCATTGGTTCAGAACTTTGTTAATAATTTGACAATTGACATAAAAGAGAATACCCCTCCATAAAAGATATGAGAGAAAAGGAAAGTGCAAAGAAAGATTAAAATGTATTAAAGAATAGAAATGCCATGATTAAATTCTAATCTCAAAAACAAACAAAAACATAAATTAAAAATGCATGAAAGGAGAGTAAAAGAGCAGAAATGACAGGGGAGAGAGGCTGCAGCAAACATGGCAGTACCTGGGGCTGGAGAAGACAAGAGGTAAGAATGACCTACTGAAAGTGAAGGGTGCTTTGTCAAAATGCCAAGGGTATGCCTCCTAACTTATATGCTAATTCTAAATTTTTAAGAGTAAAGAAAAATAAAGAGGAGCATAAGACAGGAAAATCAAATCAAATCATGGGTTTAATACACATCATCACACACATTAAAGAATTAAACACCAGAACTCAAAGCCAAGATTATCATTCAAGATTTTAAAATTACAATATTTAACTCTAACTTTTTTCAGGAGGCGAATTTGAAATGTTAGGACAAAAAATTAAAAAGCTTAAATTAAAAAGATGTATTATGAAAATAAACACAAGGTCAAGGAAAATTTTAATATTGTAAAATTTTAAAGTTTGTAAAATTTGATGTATTTTCTAACTATTAATGAGTCAATCCAACCAACAGATAATCTAGTATGTCTGAATCTCTACTCTCTTAGGAATATGTCTCCAGTATGTATCACAAAACTCTATAAGAGTGTAAGAAATAGTCAACTTCATAAGCTGTATAGGGGGACAAACATGCAGTTTTAAACCCAGTGAAGTTACTGAAAACTTCAGTAACAATATTAATAGAACTGAACTAATCAACAGATTGAGATACTAAATTCAACAATGGTGCGTCCACACTTTGATGGGAAGTTCATATTAGACAATGTGCTATTATGTAGTGCAAATGTCAGTACAGCTTGGAGGTTATAAATGCTTTCAGTACTTTTACTACAATAATCAACCTTGAAATACAACCACTTAGAAACAAACTACCCATGAGCAACTGGACAGTTCTATTGTGTAAAATCTAAGCCTACTGTTTGTGATGCAAACAAAAAAGCAACTTTAGTTTTCTATTGTAGTTTTATGATTTTAGAAGAAATCTATTTAAATTAATGTAGACCTGAGAAAATTCAAAATTCACATTTGTGTGTCACAGTTAAAAAAAGAAAGTTAATAGCCTTCAAATATATGAGAAACAGTTTTAAACTAATAATCTTATTTTTCAACCCAACAAATTCAATTAAAAATATGTTTACTCCAAAAATAAAGGGGAAATATCTTAAAGAAACTTTTAGAATAAGGAAATTTCATAATTTATATGAAAGAAATCAGTTTTCTGAGCAAGCTAATTGATCAAAACAAATGAATCCTTCTGCCTTTCCTGCCCAGTGTTTTCTAAACCTGGGTGGGGTGGTGGCCTGACCATACTCTGAATACAGAACATCGGAGGTTCTCTATTACTATGCCCATGAAACAATAACTACAGAGTCAAAGAAGTGCAATAAAGCAAGAAAATAAAATTTAAAAATATTTAAAGACTAGAAATGGAAAGACAAAACTCTATTAACTGTAAGGTTGTATCTATACAAGGTCTAAATAGTTAATTAATAAAAAAATGTTAAAAAGTAGAATTCCAAAGAGACTTTATATTGAAAATTCCCCATTAATGTGTTTATGTTTCTGCAGATCCCTGTCTCTCCAGAGCAAGAACATTAGCTGTCTCTAAAGCAAAACCTTTTGTCTGAAATGTCACAAAGACTTTAGCCATTGCTTGTACCTTTAACCTAATAAATAAAGAGCAGCAAGCAAATGAAACAGAAACATTACAGAAATACTATTTTCAGTGGAACCAAAATATATCAGGTGCCTAGAATTATATCCAACAAATGTACAAATGGTAAACTCAACTTGTAAGTAATATTGTGTAATCACAGCTACAATATATACACTAAGTAAATCTAGATATTTCTCATTTGTGTGGTTCCTAGAATCAACATAGGCCATATAGATAGCCAAAGCCACACAGTAAAACAGTGTCTCAAAAATAATACTAAATGGGTTAACATAATTATTTTGTCAACTTTGTGATATTTTGGTAAAGAATGTGGCTGCCTTTTGCCCTTGTCCCTAAACATCTGCCTAAGGCTAAATGGGAGAGTTTGCATTGATAGTGTTAGTGGAGATTTCAGGGCAGCATGAGTTTTGACTATCACAGAGTTATTAGTACTCACTGTTATACAGACTTATAATAAAAAGAAACAAGCTGAACAACAAAAATGTAATCTACACAGCTCAAAGAGAAACAAGCATAAGGAAATGTTTCTGTTGGAGCCAAGACCTGTTCTCAAAGAGATAAAAAGTTCTAAGAAAAGCCTGATATGAAATGTAATAGAGTGATGAACTCAGAGCAAGACTCCACCCAGCTAATCTTCTAACTTGCAAAAAGAAATGAAAAGCAAAGCTTAAACAATGAAGGAAAGCATCAGCAACAGAAAACTCGTGCAAATACAATTGAAAGAGGGAGGCTAGTTCTACCTTTATCAAGCACCATGCTTACATGCTTATCACCACTTCCTGCTATGAGGAAAACGGAGTAAACTCTGAAAATATAAACCCTAAAACTAAATAATATGTAGATTGAGAGTCTTTGGAGCATTTTGTCCGGAGTAGGATGCCTTCATCAAACCCCTCCCTTCAGGACTTGGGGAAAGTGGGGCAGGTAAGCAGTAAAAAGTACTGTGGTTCTAAGCTGAGAAAAGTGAAGCCCCAGAAACAACAAATGAGACAGTAGGAAGCTTTCTAGTTTGCTGAGAATCAGGAATCTTCAGGCCACCATAAGCACTACTCTGCCCCTTGGGGCATCGGCCACACCCCAAGTCCCTCCTCCGAAGGTAGACGTGACCGCAGGTCATGTAAGCTCCAGGCAGAAGCAAGACCACCCTAAAATATGTAGACAAGGTCTTTCCAAGTCCTCAAACCAAGCAAATAGGAAGAACTAGTTGTCAAACTGCAAACCACTTTAAAAAAGCAGTGTATACATATATTTATATATATGGAAGGAGGTGCTCAAGAGTAAAATGTGTGCAAGAATCATTCCGCCATCTGAGAGCCTTTGTTTTAAAAGCTGTTGACACCGTTTGGGAAGAGATTTTCTTGCACCCTGCTCCAGAGCCTCCTGCTAGCTCGGTTCAGCGTGGTCTGGTGCCTCCTGGCAGCTGCAGAAACGCAGGCAAGCCAGACCCAGCAAAAGCGATTTCCCTTTCCCTGTTCACACAGCCAGGCAGACCCTGCAGCAGAAGTGGCAGAAGTCACTCACATCTATGACCAGAGATCTGTGTGGGGTTTCTGGCCCAAGGTCTCACAGACGAGTTACATGGACAGTATAGAAAGGCTTTAAGAGCCAGAGGGATGAAAAACTCCAGGGAAACAGTCCTCCAGAAAGAGCAGCACAGGAGCACATGTGAACTCACAGAGTGACAGTGCAGACGACAAGCCCAGATTTAAACCGAAGGGGGTCGCAGGAGTAAGAAGAGGGAACAGACATGGGTAGGAGCAGTAAAAGGAAGCTGTCTGCTTCTGGTACCAGGTGGCAAAGAAAAAATTAGTCTTCTCCAATGGACTCTCACTAGGTATATTTACCACACTTGAGTGCCGGCCCCATGACCAGGAGTAGATGACCAACACAAAATAAATCCAATGATTTTGTTGTTGCTGGTAGTGGTGGTGGTATGTGTAGGTGTGCATGTGTGCATGTGTGCATGTGTGTTTGTGTTGTTGCACGAGTGCATGTGTGAATGTATGCATGTGTGCATGTGTGTGTGTTTGTGTTGTTGGATAAGTGCATGTGTGTATGTATGCATGTGTGCATGTGTGTTTGTGTTGTTGCATGAGTGCATGTGTGAACGTATGCATGTGTGCATGTGTGTATGTGTGTTTGTGTTATTGGATAAGTGCATGTGTGTCTGTATGCATGTGTGCATGTGTGTATGTATGTTTGTGTTGTGCTTTTTTTTCTTTTTTTACAGGTCTTACTAGTCTTTGTTTTTATATTATGCTTTCTGATTGTATATTTTGTTTGTTTGTGTTTCTTTGAGTTTGTTGTTTGTTTTTTAAATAGAGGGAAGAAGGAATTAAGGAAGAAGTAAGGAAAAGAAAAAGGTATGTGGAAGTGGGTTGGTGGGAAGGTAGGAAGGATCTAGGAAGAGTTGGTGGAGGAGAAAGTGTGATCAGAATATATTGTATAAGAAAATTTACAATAAATAACAATTTAGAGGAAAAAACCTTATAATCATCTCACTTTAGCTTCATAAGAAGCTGAGATTATAGGAACATGCCACTGTTCCTGGATTAATTCCAGTTTTAAGGTACAAACAGAAAACTGTCTAACATATAGACAGAATAATTGAAATTGACTAACTTATTTATTATATCTGGTAATGTTGTTTATATTTCTTTTTTTTTCAGCACAATAGAAGCATTGCACAAAACTATCTCAGCTATTTCCATTCTACTCCTTGATAAAGAAGACACCCTTCCAATATTCTCTACACTAGGCTTGCTCAAAAGTCAAGAATCGGTGAAAGAAAGAGTGAGTGAATGGTTTAGCAAGTGAAAGTTTTAGTCTCATGTATTTGCTGACAATAATTTAAACCACAGAACTCATGTGAAAAGCCAGATGTGGTGTCAGAGAGGTGAACAGCCAGAAGCTCCTAGGACAGCTAGCCTCCAGACGGAACACGGACAACCAGAAAGATTCTGCTCAAACAAGAAAGAAAGAGAATGAGAGAAGTGACTCTTGAGGGCTGTCATTTGACTCTACATGGCATGGTGGAGAGGAGAGAGAAGCAGAGAGAGGCAGAGAGAGGGAGATAGAGGCAGTGGGGGGTGGGAGGGGGAAGAGATTGGGAGAGAGGAGAAAAGGGGAGAGAGAGAGACAGAGAGAAAGGCAGAGAGAAAGGCAGTGTGGGAGGGGGTGGTGGGAGGGGGAAGAGATGGGGGAGAGAGGAAAGAAGGGAGGGAGGGAGAGAGAAAGTAAAAGAGAGAAGGAGGGAGGGAGGGAAGGAGGGAAGAAGAGAGGAAGGGAGGGAGGGAGAGAGGGAGGGAGGGAGGGATAGTCTGTAGGTTTTTCTATATGTTAATACAGGAAAAAATATAAAACACCAGGGCTCCTTGGTCATTATGTGTTTAGAATGTTGTTACCTTCTTTGTGTGTTACAAGCAAGTTCTTGTCTGAATAGAAAGTATAGCACTTTGGAACTGAATGTGCCCTACTTAGGTACTTTACACACCTGTCTTATATTTGCTTTGCTTTCCATTTTCCTACATGTCATAGGCCCATGAGCCCTTTGCTCATGGAAAATGTAAACATTATATACAAACAAGAAGCAAGGAATAAAACACAGTATAAACCTTATGTTCTACTCCATTTTCCATTTTCCCATCAGACTTCATATATAAATGCAAGATTGAATATGAAATCATTAATAACAATAGAAATAAAGAGCATTGATTTCTGCAGTATGTTGAAAATTTTCTCAAAATTACATAGTTATGTCCTCATCTCCAAAACGTGTTATGGCCTTAGTAAGTCAAGCATCCTGACAGTTGATCATTTTGCATCATCTGGGCCTGAATCTAATGACAAGATACAGAGTGGAGAGTTGAAGCCTAAGGAGAAACTATTTGAAGTCAGAGGCAGATCCCTGACTTAACACATGAGCCCAGAAGCACAAAAAACAAACAGAAATGTGATCATCAAGGAAGGTTATTAACACCTACAAACACACCAAAAAATTTCATTAAGAAATACAGTTGAGATCATGTCACATTGGAAACAGAAAATATGTCACTGTAGAAGGAAAGTCCCAATTTCAGTAAATGCAAATGTCTCTCAGAAAGAAAGTCTGCATGCTGTCCCTGGAATTATGCTTGCCAGTGTTTGCCAAACATCAAAAACCTGTGCTTTTTTCAAGCAGAGGAGCCAATAAAATGCTGGTCATGTCAACATTTCCGATTTACATAAAATCACTGGTGATCATGTCAACATTTCCATTTAACTTTCTAACACGTTAGAGGCTATTGATCAAGCTTCATTTTCTCATAATCCATTGAAAGAGTACATGCACATCTACTTTTCCATGAAGACTATACAGAATTTCAAAATAAGAGTAATTAAGTGTTTTTAAAATCCTATCTCTGGTTAGCT
Organism: Micromys minutus; assembly: GCF_963924665.1. Lineage (NCBI taxonomy): Eukaryota > Metazoa > Chordata > Mammalia > Rodentia > Muridae > Micromys > Micromys minutus. The sequence goes on along the minus strand of NC_137954.1, from coordinate 52,220,065 downwards.
TCCAAATAATAGTCATTTAGTTACTTGTAAATTATAAAATTTATATTGATTGATGTACTCATTTCTGCTGGTGAACAGCAATTAGTGCTCACTCCACATCTGTTTTAGAATGTATGTTGTGAAATGGAAGACAGCCATATCTTCAGTGTGTGTGTGTGTGTGTGTGTGTGTGTGTGTGTGTGTGTGACTGTGTGACTTGTTTGGTAATAAGCATAAAACTACTGACTTCTCACCCTGGGATCCCTTATCACCTTGTAAATGAAGTAATTTCTACAGAACTATACTGTTCTGTTCATTTCCCTCTGGATGCAGTTAGAAGCCAGATTCTATGATGATTAACATCACCTTCTAGAAGCACTGACAGGGTCTTTGGAAGAGAAGTCACTGCTCTTAACTACTGAGCCATCTCTCCAGCCCCTATTTTTTTTAGGGAGATTTTTTTAAGATTTATTTATTTTTATGTATGTGAGTACACGATAGCTGTCTTCAGACACACCAGAAGTGGGCATCAGATCCCATTATAGATGATTGTGAGCCAGATTTGGTTTCTGGTAATTAAACTCAGGACCTTAGGAAGAGCAGGCAGTGCTTTTAACCACTGAGCCATCTCTCCAGCCCCATAAGGTTACTCTTAAAAACATTAAAAAGAGTTTGGAGGACTGAGAGTATGGGACACACACCTTTAATCCCAACACTTAGGAAGGAGAGGCAGGTAGATCTATGTGAGTTTAAGGAGGCCAGCCTGGTCTACATAGAGAGTTCCAGGACAGTCAGAGCTATATATAGAGAGAGATTCTCTATATAGCTACATCTATGCTAAAAGCAGAATACCACTTTCACTTTTATTTGTGTATATGTCTGAGTGTGTACAGTGAGTGTGTGTGTGGTGTCTGTGGAGGCTAGAAGAAAGCATTAACTCACCTGGAGCTGCAGGTACAGTGGTTGTGAGCTGTCCAGTGTGAACTCTGGAAGCCAAACCCAGGTCCTCTGCAAGAGCAGCAAGCACTCTTCTGGGCATCTCTCCACCTTCATAGTTGTTTTTCTAAACACTAGCAATGAGCAATCAGACGTTTGAAAAACGTAAAAACCACGGAGAAAGGAAAAAAAACACACAAACACGCTACTTAAAATAGCTTCCCAAAGGTTGAGAAGTGTGGTTCTGGGGCAGAATGCACTACTTAGGCTCAGATAAAGGCCAGTGGGTTTTTCCTCCTGTCACAGATACCATGGTCACACCCCAAAAACAGAATTTAATGTCAATTCCGTGCCACATCAAGAAACTGTGACCTTTGATCATTTTTTTTTTTTCAGTTATGTTCAACTCTCTACTTCTCCTTTCCACTTCTTGTTTCAGCTTAGGGGCCATCTCATTATCTTAGCTAAAAGTGTAAATTCTGGGAAACCAGGCTCACTGGGATCGTGTTTTTATAGTTCACAGGCTGGAGGTAGAGAATGTTTGCTCCCAGCTTCAGTGACAAGGCTTAACCACATGAGCTTGTTTCCCTCCCTTTGTACTGGGAAGAGACTGTAATCAGAAATTCTTGCAGAATGTCACAGTTCCTTGTGTGCAGCCAACAGGTGTGTCATCAATGATAAATAAAGATGCACAGTAGTTTTTTGTTCTGGAATTTTCCCCCTCTCTGATCCTGGAGTGCAGGCATAGGAAAAGCATGATAGCTCTGTCTCCCTTCAGTGGGTTTCTCTTGTTTCTTTGACAACACAAGGGCAGAATTACATTCTAAGCAATATGAACAGAGGGAGCAAAGGAGGGAGGGAAGAAGGGAGAGAAGGAGGGGGGGAAGAAGGAGGAAAAGAGGAAAGGGGGGAGGGAAGGAGGAAGAAAAGGTGGGAGGGAAAATATATAAAAAGGGAAAAGGGAAAGGAGGGGGAGAGCAAATAGAACATAGATAGATAGATAGATAGATAGATAGATAGATAGATAGATAGATAGACAGATAGACAGACAGACAGATAGATAACTAGATGATAGATGATAAAGAGATCGGTGCTAGATAGATAAATAGATATAAGTAGATGATAGATAATCTCTAAATCCTAAATACCAAAGTATTTATTTTTAAATGTTGAATCTCAATATTTTAATATAATATGAAATCATATTAATTCTTTCCTAAATATATTTTAAATATTGACAATATTACAAAAGAAAATAGTTTAAAGTTTCATAGTCTACCATAGTTATTTTAATTCTTATACATAGTCATTAAACATAAAATTTAAATTCTTAAACAATTATATTTGATATTCTTACTTTCATCCAAAACCAATCTCAGAAAAAATATTGTGAAAACTCATGAGTATGCTTACCAATTCACCACACAATTACACATAAGTACCAGTATAATTTGTCTGTGTTAACATGCTGACAAAGACATGTATTAACCTGCATAATTCCCAGCCTTGGGAAATAACATGAAGCAAAATAGTTATCAAATCAGAAATAAGGAAGCTGAGAGAAATCAGCAGAAGGATTTGATTTCACCAAAGTTTTTATCAAAGAGATACATAATCATGTACCCATCAAAGTGTGCTCTGCAAGTATGAGCAAGGCAATACAAATCTCTGCTGCTCTAATCTCTGAAGGTATCAAGAAAGTGATTATCATCAGATGAGGTGTGATATTGATTGTTCCTACTCTGAACGCTGAAAAATACACTAAAACTTTGAACCATACACAAGGACACTTCTATCTAGCCCAAGGAAAAACTTTGGGTGGGAAACACACTGTGGTCTTGAAATCTATGATGGTCTGTTCCTAGTGTGATTAACTTCCCTCTAGAGAGTAAACCCCTTGAGAACTGGAACCATCCAGTCATGTCTGCCCATCACATGTTTCCTACCTTCAAGCTCTCAGAGTGTATTGGCTCCTAGTTTGGTTCTCTTCAGTCCATAAGATATGTGATATATATATCATTGAACATAAAAATTTTAATTCTTAAACAATTATACTTGTTATTCTTTAATATATATACCACATATCTTATGGGAACACACACATCTTATGGGAATTCATCTATCCCACATCTGACTTCATCAATCTGTCTTGACTTCCTTCTGGACCCATCCAATAATTTAGTAGATTATATAGCTCTGCTATTCAAAGGTCTGTGTAACTAGTAATCACCTTTCATTTCATCTCTTTTATTTCTAAAGAGTTGGCCAAACACCTTGATTTGTAACAGCATTTTTATTTCTCACTGTCTTGTTGCCATCATCTTGGTCCAGGATCAGGGTAACAGCTTCTGGGTTGTTTCTGCCACCGCCTTTATCCCACTTCCCAACCTATGCCATCACAGCCTCGTCTCAACAAGAAAAGTAATGCCTAAGTCAAACTTCCTGCTTTCACTACTCTGCCTCAAGTTTCCCACAGTCCCCATCTGCATTAGTTATGTTTCTCAGTATGATAAAATCCCATACCCAAAAACCAGTTAGAAGAGGAGGGGTCCATTTATCTTACAGTCCCAGAAAGGAAGCACACTGTCCATCCATCATGGTTGGAAAGACTTAAGCAGGATCCTGGGGTCAACACAAAGAAGAAGCTGAGGAGTTGTATTACATCAATTCCCACAAAAAAAGAAAGAAAATGGGGGAAGGGCATAAAGGGGAGCTGTGGGGAGCCGAATGCGGACGCCATTACAAGATGGCGCTGGCTCCCTCACGGTTTGAAGTAAACAACTCCATATATAGTAATACTCTTGTCAGCTAAGGCGCTGCACCCTGCTCATGTGCAGTACATAACCTATCTCCGGCCAATCCCGAGGCCTCTGGTGTCAGCAGACTGGTGACAACCAATCATGGCAAGCCCGTATGCGCTTCTCCCTATATAAGCAAACAGCTAGGATAGTTCGGGGGGGGGGGGGGGGCTCTCTTCCTGCTCTCCCCTTCAACCAAGAGGCTCCCACAATAAAGCGTGATCTGAGAAGAATCCTTTGGTGGTGGTCTTGTTTCCTCGCTGGTCGAGGAGCACGCCGCAGGGAGCCAAGCGATTCAATCTCAAAGCCACCCCAAGTGATATACTCCCTTCAGCAAGGCTGGCCTACAGGGTCTGTAACCTTCCCAGTTTCACCACCTGAAGAATGAAAAGTCAAGCTGGTTGTGGGGGCAGCATTTCTCATTTAAACCAGTGCATCATCTTATCCAAAGTAAAGCTGTAGTTCTTACAGTGATCTATAAGATCCTGTGTTATTTTGTGAACTGATGGTTCACCAGTTCTTACCCAGTCTCCCTGTTCTGGTCTCTGCCTTTCTCAAACACTCTAGACACAAAGGCTTCCTGCAATCTTTGTGAATATGCCAGGCATGTTCCTCCTCGAGAATGGTTTATCTGCTTCAAGTTCACTTGACACCTTCATCCCCAGATTACTACATACCTACTTGCATCCCTTGTATTCTTGAGGTGTTTGCTCAAATTCCACTTGTTCTGTAAGCACTCCCTTCTCCATCCCATCTAATCTAAAATTAGTTTCTTTCCCCCACCCAACTGCCTAGTTAACTTTTCTCCATGATACCTGTGATCACTTGACAAACTATATAGGCTAATTTTATGAACTACTTTTTGTTACATACTAGAATTTAGGCTCTAGAAAGTCACACTTATTCTTAGTTTTGTTTTCTTATGTCCAGTAATTATCACATGCCAGCAATGGCTACCTGCTCAAAGAGTAGGCTATTGGCTAACTGTATTGAGTGGGTTGGTGAGTGGATAGATGGCAGAATATAAATTTGCTCATTTCACATTTTGGAAGAATATTTCTTCTAATTAAAAAGGTATTGTTAGGAGCTCGAGAGATGGTTCAGTGGTTAAGAGCACTGGTTGCTCTTCCAAAGGACCAAGGTTCAATTTCCAGCATCCACCTGACTGTTCCATGGTTCCCATTCTAGAAGAATCTGTCACTTCTTATGGTCTCTATGGGCATTAGGCATAAAAGTAGTTCATAGACATATACATAGGCAAAATACCTATAAACATAAAATAATAATGAAACAAAAAATGATATCATTAATTTAAAGTTATATATATTTTTAAATCAAATCAAATAACCTACCAAAATCTCAGAGCTGGTAAGTAAAGAAATTAGTCTAGATACTAGCTCTCTGGAAGATGAGCACTGTTCTTCCCATGTATCTATTTTTAAATTTTTCCTGATTTTCATTAAATGCTAAATTCAGAAAAGAGTAAGATTTACTACATGGTTTGGGTGAACAATCACCTCTCTTTGAACATTTATGTCATAAGCAAACAACCTAAAACCATGAAGACAAAAAAGCATTTCATTCAGTCAACAACACTGATTAAATTCAACTAAAACTGATTAAATTTCAACTAAAACAAAGGGCAATTGGCAAGGAAAAAATACATGTTATAGGATTAACATTTATGTTTAACTTGGTATGCTAATTAAAATTTCAATATTCCAATTTATTGTACAGCATAAGAATGGGAGCTATATTCAATTAAGGATCATCTTTTCCCAATTTTAATCAGACAAAGCAATTGGCTTTTCGGGGACATAAATAAAGACTAGAGAAGCTGACAGATGGCTCACATGCAGATGGCCACCTGGAAAGACAGTGTCTTCTGACAGCTTATATCTTTCTATTTTGAGATATAATAACAGTCCTTAATGGGGGACAGGAACATGAAGTGTGCTAGTCTGACTCCATTACTTTGTCCCTTGGAGGATAAAGGTAAGAAGCCTATGGCCAGTGTCTGTAGGGTCTGGTTGTAGATAATCTCCCCATCTCCTTCCATCCTCAGAGAAGCCACTGGTCAATCTTTTCTGGACAAATCAGGGCTGTGTCTCCCTTCCTAGTGTCATGTTCCATGGTGGCTTGGAACTGGTGAGTTTCCTTTTAAGGAGCCAGAAAAAAAAGAAACTATAAAAAATAGTTACTGTTTCTAAAAGTAAAGAAACATGAAAGAATTTTCCCTGTTTCGATTATCACAAAGCTATGTAGCCCATTCTTATGAAGCAACATCTCATAAAAAGAATTGGGAGAGATTGAACAACAATGTAGCAATGTTTCAAAGCCAGGGAAGGGGCACATGGCAAGCTGAATACATCGAAAATTAGGATATCAACCAAGGACCAATCAACCAATGAAAGAGTAGGGAGCAATATCAACCAAGGGCCAACCAATCAGTGAAAGAGTAAGGAGCAATATCAACCAAGGGCCAACCAATCAGTGAAAGAGTAAGGAGCAATATCAACCAAGGGCCAATCAATCAATGAAAGACGAGTAGGGAGCAATATCAACCAAGGGCCAATCAATCAGTGAAAGAGTAAGGAGCAATATCAACCAAGGGCCAATCAATCAGTGAAAGAGTAAGGAACAATATTAAAATGCTATGTGCACATTGTCAAGGGCTACTTAAAACCAGCCCAGAGACATACCATATGCCAAACACAGAAGTAACAAGAATCTAAACAAAGAGCCTCTGGAAAATTGGCCGTACACAACAGAGTGAGCAGAGCAACAGACTGAGAACGACCCTAGCTTCTCACCCGGTGGGAGGACAAAGCCTTAACATTGGCAAAAGCTATCCAGGTACATGCTTATAATCCCAGTACTCAGAAGCTGAGGCAGGAGAATTGCTGTAAATTCAAGGTGAGCCTGGGCTACAGGATGAGTTCAAACCAAGCATGGCTACATAGAGAGAACATGTCTCAAAAAAAATGTTTATCTTCAAGGGACACTTCTAACACTAGGAAATGTTCCCCCTGCAGGGGCGGAGAAGTAGGAAAAAATGAAATATACTTATAATCAAGAATGTTAGTTGCATAAGAGAGCAATAAAAATGTGAGGTTTTGGTAGAGTTTTATATAAAACAGTCAAAGGGATAATAAATGGTTTCAAAATAACTTGCACCAAGAAAAATAATTAAATTTTTAATTTTAGGTTTTAATAATTTAAATGAATCTGGTAAAACATCCCATGGTGAACACTAGAATATACAGTTTACAGTAAGAATAAAGAAAAATACAAGGCAAAACTATTCATTAAATCAAGGATAAAGGCAAGAAAAGTGAAAGAAAAAGAAATGGTAAGAATAGTCCTAGCACATAGAACTCATTTCAGCATGAGTAATGGCTGCATCATCAAGAAGAAGATGGATTCCTAGAATACTGGATAAAAAAATAAATCAGATTCTATATGCTGTGGTTAGAGACAATGGGTAGATGGGTTATATGGTGGGAAACTCTATATTTGTCCTGTTTCGCATCTTTGATATCTTGAATGTGAGCTTTCTGTCCGGTGTCACTGTGGTGCACTTCAGGTGTGTGAGCTAAGGTGTAGCCTCTGCACAGCATGGTTCCCACGCATGTCTGGTGCCTCCCTGGGATCTTCCCATTTCCCACATGTTTAACAGAAGTTATTTTAATTTTTCAGTTCAGTTGAGTATTCTTGAATGTGGCTTACCACATAAGATTGTATTTTATGACTGCCTTGATCAGCAAAGGATTTTGAGTTGTGCCAGCTCCTCTCTCCTAGATCCCCAGGCAGAACAGCTGCAAAACTTAATCTCCCTTTTGGTAATGAATTCATTCATCTCATTTGTATGCAGCTCGGGCTGACTAACACCAACTTTAAAGGAAAGTGAGGGCTGATCTTTTTAAACAGGGGGACTATGGAACAGCCCGAGCTCTGAGAGGCTCAGGAGAGATGGAAGTCGTTTGAGTCTCACCCCCAGGCTAAAGCTACACAATCAGGAAGAGATTTGACCGGCCTGTCCATCAAGGATGCTGTTGGCAAACCTCACTCATTGCAATTGATTAGCCAAAGGGAATTATCTTAGGAGGGTAAAAGAGAGTATTGCTGAAATCAGCTCTGTTCAGTCTCTTCATCTTTTTGAGCCTTGGTTTACTCATCTGTGAAAAAGGAGGATTCAAACGTAATCACACAAGGCCGGTTTGTGAAACCCTGGTGTCTGTCAAAATTAAAGAGAGAGATAATGAACCCACCTGGAAGTTTCTGACCCAGTGTTTCTCAGGTACACCCTGGAAGCTGTATTTCTAGCAAGTTGTCTTCCTGAGGCTGCTGATTCAGAAGCTCTGCTCTGTGAAGGTCTCTTCTTGCTGAACTGTTACTCCAAAGCATTGAAACATTCAACTGCCAGGTACATTTAATATTAGGTGTATATATAAAGCAACTTCTCACTTGCAAAAATTACACATGCCTTATTGTGGCTCATTAGTGCACAGTCGATAAGAATTATTTATAATTCTTGCCTAGTTCCTAATATTTGCCTTTAATTAGTAAGCAGCCTTAGCACACAATTTACTTTTCTCAACTGAAAACATTCTTCATGACATCTGTTAAATGTGCAAGGCTGGCCCTTTAAGGCTGGCCCTTTAAACATGCAGCAAAAAAATAGTCGTTTATATGCTCGTGGGCACTGGGAGAAAAGTTCAACTCCAGAAATCTTTCTGCTTGCCCAGTTCCTTACTCCTAAAATCATTTTGTATTTGGATGAAAACTGAAAGGAGTTCGATTAACATGCACAAATCCCCAAATAGAGATGGGAAAAATCTTGTTAGCCTATTACTTCAAGTGACTTCATCAAATTATTTCTTAAATCCGAGTGTTTATAGGAAAGCAGCTCAGCTAGGGCATGATTCAGCATGAGCAAGTGTGGCATCCTTGGGGATGGGGACTGGGAGGGGGAGGTGCTGAGCGGACGGATTTGGGACTGAGAAGCCATCGCTTGTCTGCACATCTCCCTGCCCACTGTACAGATGGCCGCTGTATCTGAGGACAATGAGAAAATGACCTGCAGACAGCAATCTCCTAACATCAGGCAGAAATGGCTGTGCCAATGCCCACAACAGCAACTCAGAGCCTACAATGCTCTGTGGCACAGGAGGCAAACACTACATCTCTAGGCCAGTGTTGTAAATGAAAACTAGCAGAAAGAAACTGAGTAGGTGCACGTTCTCCCAAGTGATTCTTTTTACCTTGCTGCTCATTTGTCTGTCTGACTGAAAATTTATTAACATATCGCAGAACCCCTCAAGCCTAGAAAGTCTTAGGTCACCACATCCACTTGAACCCCAAATATATGTGTCTTAGTCTATTCAGGCTAATATAACAAAATGCCATAAACCTGGAAGCCATTAAGCATTAATTATTTTGACAATCCTATAAGCTGGAAAATCCTGGCCAGTTTAGTGCCTGATGCACTTGTGGGTTTATAGATGCTTAGTATCTTGCTATACACTTTCATGGTAGGAAAGATGGAGGCTTTCTTTCTTTCTTTTATTAATTCATTTGCTAAAGCATGACTTTAAGACTAAATAGCTCCCAATATCCTGTCTCCTAATGTTATCACCTTGCTTAGGTTTCAGCAGAAAAGCTTTAATTTGGGAGACAGAAACATTCAGACTGTAGCCATACTCTATGTTATAAGTGAAGGAACTTACCCCATAAATTTAAATAGAAACAGCACCCCCAAAAGCCAATCTGTTCACAGTTGGTAAAGACAGTGTTGTCTGTAATCTGACCACACTTACCTATATATCTCATTAAAACAAGGTACATTTTCAGAATAACAAAATGAGAAACTGTTTCATTTATTTCAGTAAGTATAGGGTAGACCCCTGCTGCTACCTAAGTGGTATGAAATTAAGCGCATGTGACATGGTGCTGGGGAGAATGTCATCAACTGTGGGGTGAAAGTCTTGGGTGTTGGAGAGTGAAACTCCTTCTCTGGCTGCCATTTTTCTTTGCACATGGCTCCACTGCTTTGATTTAGGAACTTTCAGAGCTGTAAGAACAAGGTGTTACCTTCAGTTGGGCGCTGCCATTACCTCTGGACGGCCGTGGTAAAAATCCCAGTTGTGCCACAGAAGGTGCTGACTTAGGTCAAGGCAGTCAAGTACTTTGTACCTGTTTCAGCAACTATAAAATGGAGCAAGATGGAAATAAATAGCTACCTGCCTAACTGTGTTACTGGTAGAATAAAATATTAAAACATCAAGCCCATGCCTGAAATGAAGTAAACGTTAAATGCTATGTCAAACGCTTGTCATTTGTACTTTGTTCTGCAGATGTATGCCTGTCAATGACTCAGCTACAGTAAAGCCACTCCCTTTAAAAAAACAATTGTACACAGAGGAGTTGCTCTTTGGAGTTCTATTCTGTAGAGAATAGAACAAATGTAGAAACTTCTTCAAAGTAACCACCTCTCCCCAGAGCCAGAGTAACATTTTTACAAATGCCTGTCTAGGTCAGCTCCATCATCATTTGGTGTCCTGGGAGTCAGTTTCTCATAAAACCTATATAGGAACTGTTGTACTTTTCGGTGGGGGCCCTACTCTGCTCCTCCAGGGGAAAGTAGTTTCACAATGCAGGTCCCAGGGAAGGCAGTTTCTGGTGTGCTCTGCCTGGCCCGCTTGAGTTCAGGCTGGAAGGCATGGGAACAAATCTCAGCAGAGTGCTGCCAGGCCCTGATGCTCAGCAGGGTGCTGAGATTAAAGTCCTGCTGGCTGGGGACCATAAACCCCAGCCTGATTGTCAGGTAGTAATGCAGGGCCTGCGATAAGGCTCTGGAATAGAGCATTCATGGAGGACGAAGGAGTCAGAACCACAAAGGAGCCAGGACCAAGGAAATGGTATCAACCTGTGTCTTTATTTTCAAGCCCCTCCCTCCTTTGTACTGTCCTTTGGAAACAGCACGGGTTCCAACCACAAACTTTTCTTCTGAGATTGGCCATAGTTGTCTTTCTAATACTATGTGTCTGTGCATGGGAGGGACTTAGGGAGTGGTTGATTTGGCTGGAGTCTTCGTCATTCTCTCCTGTGGAGGCGGGGTTTGGGGCGTGCCAGGAGCCTTGTACATCTGCCCCACTGTGGTGCATCCAGGCAACGTGGATTTACAACGGAAGTTCAGGAAGCACCTGCCAGTTGATTCTTATTTGCGTAACCATCTTCGGGGCTTCAACTGACGTCAACCTCTTGTATTTCTAACTTTTACCCTTCAGGCCCACAAGGAACCACTCTTCTCTCTCCCATAGGGCTTTGGCTCAGATTTACGACCTGCCATGTGCTGCTTGAGACCCTCCTCCAGAGTCAAGCCAGCTCTGCCAGGTAGGTCTACTACAGCATCCCAGAGCTTCCGATTCAGAGGCTGGGTCAGTTCCCAAGGCTATTAACCATTATGTGGCATTTCTGTGACTGTACTGCATGCTTAACTAGCTTCAGACACATCCCCTCTTCTCAAACCATGCTGTCTTCCATCCAGCATGAAGATGAGAAAAGTAAAAAGTACTTGCTGTAAAAAGTAAAAGGTAAAATATATGACTTGATGGCATCTTTGCATAGATGGTCAGCATCCTGTGGTTCTCAGCAACTGCTGGGGAGAGCACCTGTGTTACACATCTCTCTAACTGCAGCCTTTTCTAGTTTCATTCCTATTGATGTGATAAAACATGTACACACACACACACACACACACATACACATGCATCCACACATTCACTCATGTGACCGAAAGCAACCAAAGGGTTTACTTCATCTACATTTTCAGTTATAGCTGGCCCATCATTAAGTGAAATCAGCAACCTGGAGGCTGAAACTGTGGAGGAACACTGCATGCTGGCTCACCCTAACTAACACTGGGCTCACACCCAGTTAGCTTTCTTATAAAGTCTGAGGCCATCTGCTTAAGGATGATGCTACTTCTGGCACCTCTCAATTCCACATCTCTAAACAAAGTCCCCAATTTTTCAGTTCTGTGAATGACGGGCATCCATTGTGTGGGGGCACAGGGGCTGGTATGAGATCAATGTCAAGAGCCCAGGAAACAGTCTGCCAGAGCTACTACTCCTTAAACACTGAAGACCGACCCCATTCAGCCAGGAGAATGGAAACCAACATCCTGTTGGTCCTGGGAGCTGTCCTGACAGTCAGAAGTACTTCATTCCCTATCCTTTCCCTGCTGAGACTCCAATTGCTTTGCTGGCCCAGGTAATACCATATTCCAGAAACTTTAGTTCTCTTTTGGAGGACTAACAAACTATCACTAATAAGAAACTTAAAAGAAAACCAGAACATGTGTGTGTGTGCCTGTGCTTGCATGCATGCGTGTGTGCGTATGTTATGCACTATAAACATATTTTAAGTGGGACAGTACAAACTGATAGTTGCAGGTGTTGAGCCAGAGGTCAGCGTTAGGCATCTGTCTCTATCACTTTCCACATATGCTTTTGAAGTAGGGTCTTCTTTACATGGAACTCCCAGTTTTGGTAAGACTAGCTGGCCAGGGAAACCTTGGTATCTATTTATTTGTCTCTCCCCTTGGAGTCTTAGCTGCACAGCTGCCAGAAGTATTAGGCACATGCCATTACTCTTTGATTGGCAAAACTTATTTTAATTTTTAAGTATTTGCCATGCAGCCAAGCAAAATGGCTCAGAGGGTAAAGGTTCTGAGTGTGCACACCTCATTAATTCCTGGAAGCCAAATAAAAATAGAAGGAAAGAATTGTCTCCATAAAGTTATCCTCTGACCTCCATAAGCACCACACATGCGCCATGACACATGGAACCCCCATCACACACATGCAAGCATGATGACAGGAAATAGAAATAAATTTAAGATACTTTTAAGAAACTTTTGTTTTTAATACTGTGTGTGTGTGTGTGTGTGTGTGTGTGTGTGTGTGTGTGTGTGTCTTTATGGTACCTACAGAGGCCAGAGGCATCGGATTCCTTGGATCTGGAGTTAGTAGGTTGTGGGCTGTCAGACATGTGTGCTGAGAACTAAACTCAGATCCTCTGGAAAAGCGGTAAAATCTTCTGTGTCACTGCAGTCCCAGAACAGCATAAGTCCTACTAAGCTCCTTGTTGCCCACTTTCACTGGACATCCATTGATCAGAAAAATTGATTTGCATTCCACATGCTGCACACACACACACACACACACACACACACACACCTTGTATATGTAACACATGTGTGTCTACATATATAGACATATCTACACATGCATGCACACATGCATAATTTAAAGGGTTTACAACACCTCCTTTGAAACCCTTTTTAGAGACTTAGACATGGATCCAAAGAAATGTCATTTTCTGTGAGTTAAGTATTGAAACAACAGCACCTTCCTTTTTGGATTCAATTCTCTTTATTATCTCCTGGGGCTGAACTTGGTTGTAAGGTCACACAATCTTGTCGAATCAGCTCAATTTGGTCATTAAGGCCTTCCCATCTTTTCTACTGATGTGGGTTTAAGTGAGAGCAATTCAAACCTTATAAACTGGTGATGCCCTCAGGGCCTCTAGCTGGCACCTCACCCTGCCCACCTTCTAAGATTTTTATGGGAATGTTAATGATCAGCCCTTGACTCTCTCTCTCTCTCTGTAACTCTCCTAAGTCAGTATAAACCTTAGATCGTCAGGGCTCAGGCACTCAAACCCCAGCCCCATATTGTCCAGCTATAGGTGTAACCAACGCCCATTAACTTACCTCAACCATAAGGCTCTGAAAAGACACAAAGGAAAGCTTAGTTCACTCAGAAAATTAGCTAAGATCTTTCAGGGCGTCTCACATTTACCTCGTGTAATGTAAAGGTAAAAGGAAAGCCCTTCAAAGGCCACAGCATTTAGTTTTGCTAGAACTGTCTGCTGAACTCCTGAACTGCACTTGTGAAATGTGAAATGAGTAGAATCTGAGTAAATAACAAGAAAATTTACACTCAAAGTAACTGAGGTGCTCCCGCCTCCACCTTCATTGTCTCTGTCCTGTCTGCCCAGTCTCCAGCTCTTGGATACAGTTACAATTAGGTGTTCACGCCCCCCCCCCCACTCTCTCCATTCTTCTTCATTTTTTTCTCAATTTATTTTCTTTCTGGTTTTTATTGTTGTTGTTCTGAGATAGCATCTCACTAGCAAAGTCCTACATCACTCCAAAATTTGACCCCCTGCTTCAGCGCCCTGAGCTGAGATTAGGGGCACATGTTTTCCACACCTAGATCTTAAGGTATACTCTCTGTCTGTGTGGCAAAGCATTGGAGAGGACATCTATTATAGTGGAAAATGTAAGAAAGAGAAACTAACAGTCCCTGGGCCTAGAAAGCATCAGAGATCACTGAAGGTGCTGGCTCTTGCTTTCTTTAGATCCCATATTTTACAAAATACTAAAGTTACATTGTAACCTCCTTTGAGGAGTCTCACCTAATTTAGAAAGGAGCATTAGCATGATTGTGTGCTGGCTAGTTCCATGTCAGCTTGAAACGGGCTTAAAGAGAACCTCAGTTGAGAACTGTCCCTGTCAGGCTGGCCTCCCAGCAAGCTCATGCTATATTTTTTTGGTTGGTGATTGGAGACGCAGTTTACAGCAGACACCTCTGGAACACAGTTTACAGCAGACACCTCTGGACTTGGTGATCCTGGCTGCTGTAAACAATGAAAACAGACTTGGCAATCCATGTGATCAAACACATATGCTGCACTTTTCCATGTCCTCCGAATTAGTATCTTCTTTCAGAAATACCCTTCTTCCAGTCTTGACTGCCTGGTCCTGCTCTGACTTCCCTCAGTGATGGGCTGTTATATGAAAATGTAAGATGAAGTCAACCCTTTCCTCCTCAGGTAGCTTTTGCCCACAGTGTTTCATCACAGTAGTAGTAACCTAGTTAAGAAAAATTGTATATCCTTCTTGTTTGCTTTTATAATTTCACATGCATGAATATGCTTATTAAAATACTATTTGATACGAATGTAATGTTCTTTTATTTATTCAAGTGATGTCATGCTGTAACGTTCTGTAACATTATGAAACTTAAAAGTAAGACAGGAATGAATACTTAATATCCCAGATAAAAGGAAATGGAGTAGATTCATGAGGTCTTATCTTGAAGGACAAAACCAATTTCAAAGTGAGCAAGATCTACATGGACAGATGTGATCAGAGGTGTCTGAGGAAAGAGGCAGGCGGGAGATGAGACAAGTGTTGTAACATAGAGAAAGGTTTAAATACCAAGACAGTGGCAAGGCATTATGGATGGCAACTTCCCAAGCAGTTTATTATCACTACATGTAGTGAAAGGCTAGTCCTGGATGGAGGGGAGGAAAGCTATGCAAAGTGGTGGGGCTAGCCTGTGAGAAGAATCTGAAGCTGGGGTTGTTTGTAGTTTCTCTATCTAGAGCACTTTTAAAATGTCTGTGTCAAATGACTTTGTGTGCTCCTGGAAAGCCTCAGGCCTCCTCACCCTCCTGTCTTTGCATGCCTGCTTCCTCAGTCAGAAAACAAGCACAGCTGCTGCTCTACCTGCATCGTGCAGAGCTGTCTCAGACACGCCTGCCCAGACAGACATCCCTGATCAAGTTCCCCTCCTCACCATAACACCCTAACGTTTTCCTGAGCTTCTCTATAGCATAGAGCTTATCTCCGAGGGTCATGATCTTGGCTAATTGTCTTTCCTAGTAAATTATAAATCCATCAGCAAGGACCTTGACATTTGTTGTTCTGCTCTAGGGCGTAGCACAGAACCTGCCTTATAGAGGTACTCAATTAATACCTAAAATGTACTAATGAATGTGTCAGTTAATTCATGGTTAATCAGAGGATTCTATTTTTTTAATATTTCTATATAAATATTATGTACTTCAGCTCAAAAAAATAATTATTTTTATGCATCTTGACTTTCATAGCTGTTAACAGAAGAAAAAAACAGATCATAGTCACCACATAAAAGAACTGCCAATATTATATGAAATTAGTCGTATAAATTATGAAAAGTAAGCCAAAGAATTATTTATTCTGAAGCTGTGAAAAATCTCAAACCCTTGTGCCTACAGAAAAGCAAAAGCACACGCAGTTTGATGTAACAAACTAGATAGACAATTTCAACCATATCATTTCCAGGAAAGAAATGCATCCTGGAAAGATTCCATAAATCATTTCACATTTCCCGTAAAGCTCCTAAAATAAAAATTCAATCATCCACTTATGGAATATGTCTTTATTTTCTGGTCCCATGAATGTCTGATGATCAAGTCGGATATCCTTGTTCTTTCAGAGCTGTGTCGACTGGGCGAGGAGACACACAGCTGCAACTGTGGGTGGCAGCTACATCAAGAATTAAGACCCCACCAGTCTGGGAGGAGCTTCTCTGGAGTGTGGTCAGATGTCCCTTCTGAGCAGATTGCAGCCCTGGCCACAGGACGCGGTCCAGACAATGGTATCTGCACCTCAATCATACCAGGGCAACCAGAGAGAAGCCGGGGAAGCTGTAGGACTGGCCCCATTGCCAACGACTGAGGAAGGAACGGCCAGGGGCAGAAATCACAGAGCTTGCGTGTCCATAAGGGAAATTCAAATAATTTTCTGAGAAAAAAAAATCCATTAAATGTTTCCTCTCACTTCTCTAGATACAACACTCATGGGGCTTGTTTTGGGTTTTGTTTTAATGTTAGATAGTTTATTATCCGCATCCTCCATGAGAACAGAGACCCTGTTTTTGGCATGGTTCTAACTCACAGTCCCAAAATATATATTAACATAAACAATCAAATGATGGCTCTATTTAATACTCACAACTATGTAACGGATCATCATTCCATAGGTGGAAAAAATATGCAAGGAAAGTGTTTTTTCCATGACTGGTGAACTGGTTAATTCTTACTGTATACTTGGTGCAACCTAGAGTCTTCTGGGAAAGAGGAACTCAGTTCAAGAACTGCTTCTGTTATGTTAGCCTATGGGCATGTCTGTGGGGTAGAGTCAGCTAGTTATCAACTACTCTTGACTGCTTTTTATGCACGTAGGCCCAGTCCATCATAGAAAAGCTAGCCTTAGGCAGGTGGGCCTGGGCCCTCTCTCCAGAAGCTAGTTGAACTTGACCTAGCTGAGGGCCCATTCTGCAGCCTTAGTCTCTGGTTTATGCCTCAGTTAGTGCCTGTGTCCTTGTCCTCCTTTCTCTAAATGATGAACTGTAATCTGGAAGGAACACTAAATGGTCCCTTTCCTCCCAGACTGCTTCCAGTCAGAGTTTTTGATCACAGTAACAGAATGAAACCTCACCAGCTGGTAATGTCCACTCCTTTAGACCTAACGCTGAAAGGATCTCGGTCTGTGCCATGGACCCAGTGTCAAGCCTAAGGAGACAGAACAGAACTCCTGTCTCCATTCCACAATGCTGTGATCCTTGACAAACAGAGTCAGCATAGCCCTTGGTGTCTCTCAATCGTGTCTCTACCCACAGAGATGTGCAGGTGGACTCTATGCACAGCATGGCCCTGGGGTCTCTCCTTCCCCACACAGCACCTCTGCCTGAGCGGAGGCACCCCCACGTCCTCCTCTCTTCTCTCTTGATCTTTTCTGAGTAGACTCAAAGACACAGGCCACATAGAAATGAGGGAGTTTTGAATAGATCATCTCCTTTGATGCCGTCCCCTAGCTGCCTAGATTCTTCAATAAAAAGGCTACCTGGTTCTGCAGAAACCTCTTGTTGGTGCCTGACCTTCTGTGTATTGATCATTTCTCAGCCAGTCTTTTTGTTTCTCTCAAACCTGGTTTCCCTTTCTGTGCACAGCATGCAGTACATCAGCACTGTTTCCCCTTCTCCATAAGTTAACCAGAACTGCGTGGGACTGTGTTCCGGGGCCCCACACGGAGATCTCTGGTCAGGGAGGGGGAATGGCTTCCGTGGCATCTGCTGTTGGGTCGGGCTAGGCACGTGGGCTCAGGCAAAGGGGAGAGGCCTCAGGCAGGAAAAGGGAAACCGGTTCTGCCACACCCACAGCTGGTGCTGCCCCATTCCTCTGGTTCCTCCTGCTGCTGGGCCCAGCTGAGCCAAGCCAGCAGGAGACTGGCTCAGGGAGCTTCTGGAGAGCAGACCTCTTCCCAAGCAGCAGTGTTACAGCTCTTATGACAGAAGCTCTCGGAAGATGGAATAATTCCTGCACACCCTTATTTTGGACAGATATATACATATATATGTATATATGTATGTATGTATATATGTATGTATGTTATGTATGTATGTTATGTATGTATGTGTGTACATATACAGTTTTGAGATGGTTCAGAGTCTGACAACTGGTACTTCCTATTAGCTTGACCTGAGGGCTTGGGGAATACCTTATCTACATATTTGGGGGTGTGGTCATGCTTCTGTGATTTGTAGTGATGCCCTCACTTTTGAAGGAGGGTCTTGCGGTGTGACTATTCTGTCCTGAGCCTATGTCATATCCTCATCTGTGGAGGAGGGACTTGGGGCTTGACTTATGGCAGTTTGGGGGAGGGGTGAGGTGCTTATAGCTGCTTGAAGGGGCCCCACCTCCCCCCACACCAATTGTGATAGCTTTTCATCCTGGAGTTTCTCTGCCTTCTTCCTTCTGGGTCATGACCAAAGCAGTCACATATTTTAAGGTATTAAATGAAGTTGCCTTCCAAACTGTTTTTTCTCCTTTTTATTCCCCCATCAAAGAAGATAGGCCTGTCCTTTGATTTATTGCCTTAGGACAGGTTTCTATCCAAGTCCAAAACAGGAAGCACACTGGAGGGTTTTTGTTTGTGATCTTTTAACCTTAGATCCACTGGGGCCTTGGGGGTAGGAGGAGCCTGGAGAAAGAAAGTACAGAAGAGAACTCCTGTGGCTTGTGGAAGAAATGAGATCTTTAGACAAGGAAGAAGGGAAGAAGGACTGCTGAGTCCTGCTCTCTTGGTAGAGTCTTGGGGCATAAAACCCAAGGTATTTGCATAGGACCCTCAGCATGGAGCACCAGCTTCCTCAAAGATACCCATATCCCCATCCCTTACATCAGACATCAGGGGACACTGGAGAGCTGGATGGCCTGGATGGCCACACCCTGCCAATAATGACACTGTAATCCTATTTAAGCTACTCAGGATAGTGGCTCACGCCTATCTTCGTATGAGGACGAAGGAGAAGGCATTCAGACTGAACTTGACTGGAGCATACTACGTTGGTAACTTGTTTTACCTTTCTGTCACATGCTCCCAGAATGATACACATACTCAGTATCTAAATGACAATGTGTGACCAAAGCAAAACTGAACTACCCACATTACCTTCTTTCCAACATCAGCAGTTCTTAACCTGTGGGTCGAGACCCCACAGGGCTCACACATCAGACATCATCCTGCTTATCAGATGTTCACATTACAAAAATCACAGAGCTCACACATCAGACGTCATCCTGCTTATCAGATGTTCACATTACAAAAATTTATGACAGCTGCAAAATTCCAGTTATGGAACAGCAATGAAATAATCTTACGGTTGGGGATCCTCACAACTTAAGGAACTGTGTTAAAGGGTCACGGTGTTAGGAAGGCTGCAAAGCATGACACACTTCCATCTTTTGCAAAGATCCTGTCAGAAACATACTTCAAGTTCTCTGCTTCTCTTTCTCCAGCACCACAGCTTTATCAGGACATTTTCAATACTTGTCATCTCTGCCTTAACTAAAATGCAAAGGTAGACATACAGTGACCATTTAAGTGAATGTGTTTGAGCAGTGAGAAAAGACCCAAATACATATTTTGTTATCTAAATTTACTACTGGTAAGTTCCAACATTTAGAGTTAAGGTCTAGTCATTAGAAAACGACCTACGTTTAGCACACATCGCCATTTCCCTGTTTTCTGACATGTATGTACTGTCTTCCACATAACTGCGTTTGGGGCTTGTTTTCACTGAATGCTGGCATGGCTTGAGGTAACTTAGAGAAATCATGGTGTTGGTTATACTGTCCAGACTGTCAATACTCTCTCAGCATCTCTGCACCTCTGTAAGCCAGCCAAGGCCATTGACTGCCATCGAATAAAGTCAACGGGTTTTTCAAATTCATGCTACAACCATTACTGCTTTGCAAAACTCCAGAAAGAAAAATAAAATAAAGTTAAAAAAAAAAAGTTGGTGCTACAATTGAGATACTCATTCATTCTTGGTGAAATGGCATTTGGTCTTGACATTGTGCCAGAAAACAAGAAATCTGTGCTGCTTTTCAAACCCTGCAATATTTCTGTGGCTGCGCAGTCATTAGATTACCCCTCAGAAATGTGAAGGCGGCTGATTTTGGTAACTAATGACTGGAAACTTAGCAATTATGAGAATCTATAAATAGCACCATCTAACAGACACAGGGTTGTGTTGGCAAGTCTCAGTGCTAACATCCTCCAACAAGGCAAAGGAGACTGGTCTTCTGTGCCAGAAAAGAGCAAAACCCGAGAAAGCAGATGCTTCACGGAGTGCCCCGACCCTCCTCTCATCCAAGTTTGGACGTAACAAGTGGCACTTTAAATAGCTGTAGGAGTAGAAATAAGGTAACTTGTGTGGTCTCTAGCCAGTTCTTTATCTTTAACTCATTTGCTATCCATCTGTGCAGCTGGGGAAAGGTGGCAGGAGCTGGAGAGCCGGCTCCATCAATAAAGCTCTTGCTGCACAAGCACGGGGACCTAAATTTGATCACATGCCTTCTCACAAAACGTTAACAAGACCTTGGAGAGGGGGTTCAGCACTTAGGAGCACTGACTACTCTTCCAGAGGGCCCATGTTTAACTCCGAAAGCTCACATGGACCCCACACCACCGGTAACTCTAATTCCAGAGGACCTCTTCTGGTCTCTGCAGGCACCAAGTGTGCAAGTGGTGCACAGACACACCTACAGGTAAAACATCCATATGCATAAGATTTTAAAAACTGGAAAAAAAATTAAGCAAGGAAGTTTTACACACGGGTAATCCAAATATCTGGGATCCACAGGTTAGCCTGGACTAATCTGTCGCTACCGTCTCCGACCAGCAGAAAAGGAGCGACGACACAGCACTCTTCTCAAAGCGGTTTATTCAGGAACCTTACAGCACACCAAGGAAAATCTTTCTGTCTCCTTTCTGTCTCTCTTTCTGTCTCTTTTTCTGTTTCTTTCTGTCTTCTCTGCCCCCAAGCGCAGTCCCTTTTATCCTCTCTCCACTCCACCTCCTCAGTCCATGTTGCGTGGCTGCAGTTCATGGGTCCGTGTCATCTGGCCTGATCGTGTGTCATGGGTGCACCTTCGTAGCTTGCACGGTGGGAGTGGATAATCTGGGGGGGGCAGGAGGAAGTCAGGTGCTAGTCACAAGACTAGGCCGGAGTCCCAAGTGCCATCTGGACTGTCGCCACACCTACTCTCCACACTAATCCACAGACATGGGTTCTACTGAGAGACCTCATCTCAGACAAAACAAAACAAAAACTGTAGACAGGTCCTGGGAAACAGTATGCAGGATTTTTCTAGAACTTTTACTTAGATTAAATACATTGAGAATATACCTTTTGTGGCTTCTTCATACTCATTAAGTGTTTGATTTTATGAGTCTGCCTTGCCCATTGATTTTTGCTCATCTCTCAACCTTCCAATGGAGCAGACACCCCCACCTGGCATTTATTTTATATAATCCTGAAACTACCAACAATCCTAGGCTTTACTTAGAATGCATGCTCAGATACTGGCCACTGGCCTCCTCCGGACCTGTAAGCCAGGAACCTAGCATCCATTCCAGCCAATGTGCTGGGGTTTCCACCCAGGCAGTTAACCCCAGGATTTACCAGCAATGTTTCCTAGTTTTCTTCTGTGATTTGATTCATCCTGTGCTACCTGAAGCAGAACTTATTATCTCAAAGTTTCATCATCTACAACTTGCAGATACAGGTTGCTTGTCTATTTACCTGGAGTAAATGTTTTAGGCAGTGGGAAGTCTGCTGAATAAGTGCTTTCACACAGAGAAATTCTCCACAGCACTCCCTTCCTTTAGCAAAAAAACCTGATACTTAGAAAAAGAAAATAGATTTCAGAATATTTTGGCTTATAGAAACATTACCGACTTTGTGTGTTGATTTTATATCATACAGCTTCACTGAAATTGCCTTTCTTTACAAACCTACCTACTCTGGCAATATTTTTTCTAAAGTCTGTATGTTTGTCTGCATATTATTGTGCTGACTAGTCACAGGAACCCGGTGGCTTTGTTGCTATATGTTTGTATACATGTCCATTGTAGGACCCCCTTTTGGGGACTCCCACTCGAGTCTCAGGACACGGGGTTACCCAATGAAACACAAGAGACCTTCTTGTTGCAAAAGCATGAGGTAGTTTAATGACGGAGCTCCGGGCCGATAAGTATCTCACGGAGGAGATAGGGGTACCGGCCAAGAGGCTCGAAAGCTGGGGGATTTTATAGGGCGGGGGTTGGGAGAGAGGATTGGGGGCTGGGAAGCACAAAGTTTACCCAACACCCATAGCCTACATGCAGTTGGATGTCAGGAGACCGGTGGGGTGGATGCTTATCTAAGTCAGAATACATGTGGTAAACATCTAATTTACATTTGAATAGACTTGGGAGGGGCTCATTTGACTGAGGACTCAGTTGTAAATGACAGCCAGGACAGGAATGTTTTAACACTGGGCTTAGCCGGGGCATGCCTGGACTCGTTTTTACAAAGTTCTCAGTCCTAGGCCTTTAAGCTCACAAACTGACCTTTTTTGCCACAACTTACATGAGTTTTTTTCTTTTTTAGACCTTAAATTTAATTTTCTTTCATCCATGTACTTTGAAGGGAGAAGAAGGTGATCTACAGATAAGGGGGAAAGGCTAGGAATTTCCAAAATTTCATTCTACTTTGACATTAATGTGTGGTGAGTTCTCCATCAACATGTGGGTTGTAGGAGCAGACTTTGCTTTATCTTTTAGAGAGGAAGGTGTTGTTGTAATAATAACCACAAAAGGCCAAGAATTTTCCTTCTAAACTGAAATTGTTTAAAATATAATCTGTGTCAAGCCAGTGAGATGGCTCAGTGCTCATGAGCGTAGTAACAACCTGAGTCAACCCTCAGAACCCACATGGGGGAAGAAGAGAAATGACTCCTCCAAGCTGTCCTCTGACCTCAACATGTGTGCTGTGGCATGCTACGCTCATGTGCATGAGTGTGTGTGTGTGTGTGTGTGTGTGTATGTATATGTGTGCATGTGTTTGTATGTGTGTGTATGCATGTGCATGTGAGTGCAGTCACTAGGACTTTTTTGCCTGACTCAAGCAGAAATGGTCAAAAACATTCTGAGCACTGCCTGTCCCACTCACCCTCCTTGCTTCTTTTCAATAACATGTTAGTCTCCCTTTATGCCCAAAAATCTGAGAAGCCACTCTAAAGCCATAGGTTATACAGGAAGACCTTCTGTACAGAGATCAAACCTGGCTTGCTCTATGGTTTTTATTCACAGCAAATGCAAGAAGAAGCCTGCCTTGCCCTGGAGAAAAGATGCCTCTCATTGCAGTAGCTGCAGAAACAGAAGCCCACTTCTGCTCCTGTTTCCCTCCTACCCCAACAGTTAGCCTAACTCAGAATATCAGACGTCCCTCATTATGATGGCCTATAACTCCAAAGCAGCAAGAATTGGCATCTAGGAACAGTGAGAAAATGTCAGAAATCTTTCCTGATGGTTCCCAAAAGAGTTTTACAGAGCAGAAGGCACCAACCTCAAGCCTATAAACTCTAAGATAGGACTGTCTGAAACTAATCATGTCATGGTCAGAGACTGTACAGAAACAGGAACATGGGGAGCCATAGATTTTTCAGACATACCTATCCTACGGTGTAGTACAATTCTCCAGCAGCTGGGGAGAAAAGGCTGATGGTTACAGCATTTAGATAATATCATCCCTTCCAATGCCACAGAGACCCAGCAGAGCTGCCAGGGCGCTGCTGTGTTCTAGAGTCAGTAAATGTACAGGAAGCCCAAACAGTGCACTGAGCACTGGCCCATACCTCGAGACTGGGATGCTGGTTCTGAAGCTGTCTTCAGCCCATTTCTTTTGGTCAGTGATCTTTTTGTTAGTTACAATTAAGCAAAATTTTCTTGAAGTGGATTTCAGTCAAATTAGGCCTAGAATATAGATCTCACATAGAAACCAATTAGTTGATCCTCAGAATAAACTGGAGCTAGGAATGAGAAAACCACTTGCACTGGTTGGTAACCAAAGGAACTTACAAAAGGATTTGCAGAGGCAAATGGTTCTAGAGAACTGGAGCATTTGGGAAAGCATTAGGAATGGGAAACTGAGAAAGCACATCATATCCACACATGGGAAATAGCCAAAATAGAAAACCAAGTCAGGACTATAAACCCTCAAAATTTGTCCCCGTTGACATTTCTTTTCCAACAGAGCTTCACTTCCTAAAGATTCTGTAAACTCCTCAACCAGAGACAAAGTGTTTAAATATAAGAGAATATGTGGGACATTTCTCACTCAAACTACACAACCTCAGATGTCAAAAAAGCATCTCTCTTCCTGTTCCATTCCTTCCTTTCTCACTTTTTTTTTTTTTTTTTTTTTTTTTTTTGGTATGGGATAATGTCCTTCATACTATTATTCTACACACCCTGGGAAAATGCAACACCCCAGGTATAAATTTTTCAGCCAATAAAAGAGCTGAACTGAGTCTGTTGCTAAGTCTTGTTGAGAAGGTTTCAAATTGGAAACTGTACCTATGTAGATTCAGTCAGTCAGCTGTGGTCAGAAACAAGAAGAGGAAGTTGGTGAAACTTGTGCATCCTGAGAAAGGAGCAATGAGGGAGCTTCAGCAGGTGCCAGGATGAGCTTCTTGGGCAGGGTGTAGTGCCAGAGTATATATATGCTAGAATTTTGCCTGCTTCAGTTTCCTCCTTGAGGAGTTTAAAATTCTACCTTCTAAAGCACCCCCCTGTTCACACCCTTTGTAAACCTTGAATTCTGGTCAACAAAGGTATCAACAGGGCAATAGGAGAACGTGTAGAGAAGTTAACCCCTGGGTTGCAAAGCAAAGAATGAGGTAAACTGGAGGACAAGAATATAAAACATAGACATGGATCTAAGACACTGTCTTAGTCAGGGTTTCTATTCCTGCACAAACACCATGACCAAGGAACAAGTTGAGGAGGAAAGGGTTTATTCAGCTCACAATGAAGAGTAAAAGGTTGTCAAAGGACACTGATTCCTTGCCCCAGGGCCCTCTCCTCTGCAGGAGTTTACTCCAGGAACTTTCTTGAGATTTGAGTTCCCAAAATAACCACAGAAGGTCCGGATGAACTCTGTGGAATGTTTCAACGCCCTAGGTGTGCCCCGGGTGTACTGATAAAAAATGTATGATTCTTCCCCTTTGAATTTCCTCATTGCCCCCTTTGAATTTCCTCATTGCCCCTTTTGAATTTCCTCATTCGCCCTGTCCTCCCCCTCTTTTGTGGTTTTTGCCTTTATAAACCCGTTGAGAAAATGCCTTACAGCTAGATTTCATGGAGGTATTTCCTCAGCTGATGCTTCTTTCTCTGTGATAACTTCAGCTTGTGTCAAGTTGACACAAAACCAGCCAGTACAGACACCATACATGCCACCAGGCCCTGCCATCATCCCTGTGCTGGGCATCTAGGTAGCTACAATCTGGGAAGTCCTGCATCATTGCTGCGCAATTGCTTCCAATGTTCTGAATATAATACTGGAGTTGTCAGATGCCCTAATTTTTATATATGTATATATCATATACACATATACATATACATCACCATAAATACACAGCTTTGTCCAGGGACTCCATGTAACCTGATCTTGAGTAAGGATCATGTGCATGCCAAGAGTCGTCCTCAGGTGTCTGTACACATACTGAAGACACATTCCTGGCTTGCATAAGGACATGTACTATTATAAATGAGCCTTTGGTGGGATGTCTCACCATAGTACCTTCATCCTACCTAACTTCTCATTGAGCCTACAAACCATCTTTCTTCTTTTCCCATTTGTATCTCCCTGCAAATGCTGGAAAGAATGACAGGGTTCCCTTCAGTGACAGTTACTTCAGAATCATGGTGTTTTTCTAAATTACTGTCTTCAGCAAATGCTTAGATATAGCCGTCTTTTTATTATTCTGATGGAATTCAGCAAACAGTATCTATGGGACTTTTGTTAGGGTGAAGTGCTCTGTTGCCAGGATACCCAGGGTGATGATGTCAAAAGAAGACACACTGAAAGGACAAGCTATAATGAACCTTCCCAAGCCTTTTCCTTGAAGGCTAATTATGTTGGTTTACCTGTGCATTTCCTGTTTGCTATAGGAAAGATACCAGTCCACATTTTATAATAAACCATCCAGAGAACAGAAAGTATGCACTATTAAGGAAACCCATGCATATATCTTTTCTTTTTTCCTTATTCTCCTTTTGTTTAAATTATAGCATTCTGACCATTAGAGATGAATTCTTTTTTTTTTTTTTTTTGCTTTGCATTAATGCATGTTGAAAGATAAAAATGTAATTTTATTCTCAACAACTTTAAGAGAAGATAAAACACACTGAAGAGACAAATCAAAGGACTAGATAAATGAAACCTAAGTGGGATGCCTCTGGTGCTGTCTATTTACTTTAAACACTTATATTAGGCACTTTAAGACCCATTTACTAAGTGCCTCCTAGCTGTGGAGAGCATTTTGGCACCACTGGACATTTGGCATTGGGATTTTTCAAATCACCAAAGACAATCAAAAGTTGGCTAAGGCTGAAATCTGACTCTGGTCCTATACTCAGGAAACTGGCCCTGATTAAGAACATTTGCATTTGAATCTCAGGGCTGAACACTTGGAATTGTAGCTCTGAGCAATACACTTACATTTATAGGTCAGAGTAGGTTCAGTGGATGTAGGTATGGCAGTCTCTTTGTCTCTTGGGACCCCCTCTGGTCCTGATCTTCACACCCAGCCTCCAAAAAGATGTTTACAGAATTTCCCTGACTCAGAACTGACGATATCTTTCTGCATGTAATTAAAGTGGTTGCTTCAGCCTCAGATCTGGCCAAAGTCTTGTTACAATTTTGACTGTCTCTTTTTTCTTTCAGTTCTGCTCCTGCCCTGGGGAAACTATTGTTTAACAGAGCTGGTCTCTGACAACTAGCTGTGTAGTACTGCACTAAGACTCAAGACCTAAACATAGCTAAATGCACTTGAAGTTGAATGCTGTAAAATTCTACACCAGAATACATAATAAGAAATCTCACAAAACCAAATCAGGAGACATAAGCCTTGGTCTTGGTCGATGTATCAAAGACTATAAAAGAAAAAATGCTTATGGTAAGCAAGTGGTAGCATGTTTCAGGGTGTGGGAGCAACTAACTTTGGACTCTGAACTCTGCTACCCTGGCAACATAAATATGCTGTGTTATTAGAATGATGCTTTGTCAAACCAGATAACATATTAAATAGGTTAACACAGGCATATTCTAATAGTATAATATTGGCTAACCATATTCATCCTACATGTCACAAGCTTCGGAAAGGCATACAGAGTAACCATTTCAAAATAACTACTCAATAAACTGAGTCTATTTAAGCCAAGAGGAGGGTAGAACATTGGCAAAATGCCATTTTAAGTATTGAAAGTATCAAACCAACCAAGCGTTATCAAGAGCTCAAATTAAATATTGCTATCTTATATTACTCAAAAGAAACACTAGAATGATATATTTTTCTGGAAAAACTTACTGGGCATCTCTTCACTGATCATAAACTGCTAAGGCCCAGGGCATAGATTCTGTGAAAACCTTTTTTCTCCAAGAGAAAAGCAGGAAGACAACCCAGAGGCTGATCCCTTGCAGTGAGGAGGTTTCTCTGTGCTAATGACAAGAACTAAGAGCATGGTGGGGGTGGGGTAATTGGAGTCAGCATCTTGGGACCAGCTATCACGTCAAGAAGATGCAGATCTTTGTTTCAGAAAACGTGCTGATAACTGAAATCCAAATGAAGACTGAAGTCCAGTTTTCAGAACATAGATCCAAAGAAGTCAGTGCATTAAAAAATATTAAGCTCCCCAGAATCTTTATTTAAATATGTTGCCAGTACTCAAGGTAAGACCACCTTAGTCCATGAAAGCTGACTAGGAAGGAAGAACTGACTTTGTGTGCTCCCAGTACCTTTCCTGATGTCAACTTGATTCTCAAAATAACTGAATTAAACTGATCAAGACAGGAACATCAAGATTCCTAGGGAAGTACTAGATCAGGAAACACCACAAAAGTGAAACTCAATCTAGACAACTTGTGTAAGTGTCAATTATGGTTTTATACTAAAAAAGATAAATCATCCAACACATTGCCTTGACCATAAAATTATCAACATTTTATAGAGCAAGATAAAGATCAGTTGCTATTATAGGTCTTAGATGATTATGTTAAAAAATTTAAATAATTTGAGAAAAAGTTGAATAAGAAATTTCATGAATATGATTGGACATGTCAAGACCTTAACCATGATCTCATTTGAATGGTTGAATTACATGTATTTTCTATAACAAATATTGACAATGGACTTCTCAACTTATCCTTATTCAGAAAAAATAATAAATGAGCCATGAAGAGAGGAGAAAAGAGAATCCTTTCCTTTGGACATTTGTACTTAATACACACACACATTGCTTCACTATAACTCATGTTTAACCAGCTGCAAACAGCTGTCTGAGCATGGCCTTGTCTGGACCCATTTTTCCAGTGATCTTGCCAGTTTGGCAACCTTGTTTCATTTGTTAAATATTTAGTAGACCTAGATTCCCAAGACACTTTGTATTTCCACAGAAGTGCTATCTCAGCGAACATGAGAGAGGAAATAGAACACAGAAAAGCCTCAAGATGTGAAATATGGCGCAAGAACTCTCACATCTGGAGAATCCCTGTGTAATCATTAAGCATATCTGAGTAAAAAAAAGAAAAAAGAAAAAAAACTATTTCCCAGGTATATTGCTTTTTTAAAATTGCATATTCTCTGTATTTACATTTCAAATGTTATCCTCTTCCCCCCTCTCATCCACCCTCCTCATTCCTTTGCTTCCATGAAGGTGATCCCTCTCCCAACCACCCTCTCCTGCCTCAGCATTTTGGGATTCCCCTACATTAGGAAAAGCGACCCTTCACTGGACCAAAGGCCTCTCCTCTCACTGATGCCAGACAATGCTATCCTCTGCTCCATAGGCACATGGGGTCATGGGTCTCTCCATGTGTGCTCACTGGTTGGTGTTTTAGTCCCTGGGAGCTGTGGAAGGTTTGGTTAGCTGATAATGTTGTTCTTCCCATGGGGTTGCAAGTTCTTTCAGCTCCTTTACTTCTTTCTCTAGCTCCATTATTAGGATCCCTGTGTTCAGTCTGATGGTTAGCTGTAAGCATCCTTTTCTGTATCAGTATGGCTCTGCCAGATCCTCTGAGGAGGCATCCATATCATGCTCCTGTTACTAAGCACTTCTTGGCATCAGCAATAGTGCCTGGGTTTGGTGGCTGTATATGGATCCCCAGGTGAGGCAGTCTCTGAATGATCTTTTCTTCAGTCCCTGTTCTTCTATTTGTTCCTGAATTTCCTCACATAAATGTTTTGTTCTTCCTTCTGAGAAGAACTAAGGTATCCACATTCTGGCATTCCTTCTTTTTGACCTTCATAAGGTCTGTGAATTTTTTGGCCTAGTATCTGCTTATCAGTGAGTGCATACCATGAGTGTTCCTTTGTGACTGGGTTACTTCACTCATGATGATGTAAGACCCAGATTGAGCCTTATTTATTTGAGGCTCCTATGAATGAGATGAGAGATTGAGAATCAATGCAAAAGCAAGAGGTTTATTTGTCCAGTTCGCTGGGGTGGCCTACATCCAGAGGAGAGGAGACCCTAAAAAGCTGTTACAAGCAGGTTTTATACTTTTTAGGGATACAGGTTGCATCAGCAAGGTTATAATTTAAATTTATGAGCTAAGCATATTGACTTTAAACCTATTGGTTAGTGAGCATATGCGTCAGGAACACAACTGGGACTCTCTAGAGGGTCAGATGGCTATCAGTCAGCACAATCTGTAGTTTTCCAAGAATGTTTCTGCTTCTCCCAAGAACTGTGGGTAGAGAACTTGGCCTAGACTTGACCTGAGGTGGTAGGATTAAGTCTGGCTAAGGCCCCTAGGGTCCTTCATTCTCGCCCTTTTTCTAGGCTACCATTTCAATCTTGAAATCAGAGGTCATCTTGTTCCACAGCCTTATACTGTTGTTTGAGCACGATTATTTGCAGTGTTAAGGTGTTTCTTGATGAATGCAACTAAGCAATTCAAAATGCAAGGACCAAACTTTAGGAGCAAACATAGAATAATCAATGGTCCTATCAGAGTTGAAACTAAAGTGACCCCCTTGCTGTAAAAATAATAGGTCTGGGCAAGGCATTAGCTGAACTAAGACACAAAACCCCTTGGTCTGATTCAGGACTTGTAGATATACAGAAGGGGTCAATCTTAAAGAGCAAGCCCACCAGGTATCCTCAGGGGGATCAAATACCCACCTGCCACAGTCATGAGTAGAGTTACAAAGAAACTTTTCCTCTGGGAGGACAGAGCCTATGCATAGTAATTGCCTGGACACTTGTTACAAGGTGAGAGATTATGGGGACCTCTACTCACAGCCCTCATCTGCGTTGTTCTGTCTTATGGGGTCCAAGGCTATTCTTTCATAATATAGTGGAACTGTATCATAGCAGAGCTCACAAGAGGTGGTAAGGGAAGGATTGTTTGAGTTTAGAACTAGAAAAGACTTTTCTATAAGGTTTAAAAGTGGGTGCTCATCGTCCTGGGGAGCATGATAAAAGAACAAATTTTCTCTTATGGAAGCCACTCTGGTTACTGCAGTAACCTCAGTCACCACCTTAGGCCATACTGTAAGGGTTGGCATAATGTGTTGAGAGGCCGGAGGTAGCGGGGCCATAACAGAGTTATGCCCCATGGAGGTAGTGAAGGCTTCAACCCACAAGTGGATGGTACAAAGAAGTCCATTATCATAGTCAGATTGAAATAGCCTTAGTCTCTAGGTGTTGCTCTTTTCTCAAGTACATGCCCTTTTTTCTGCTTCAGTAAATCAGATGGAGAGGGGGTTGTAGGAGAAATTAAGACAGCCCTTCTCCTTCTCAGCTACCACGTCCCCGGGTATTGTCAGGACAGGCGCCAAGGATCCCAAAGGACCCAGAGGCCCTACCAGTCCATGGGCTTGTGGAACAGCTGCTGCGTGTTAGCCCCCTGCATGTGGAATTCCTTCGCACAGTAATTAAATCCCATCCTATGAGGAGTGGGGAGTAGACCCGAAACTTCACACACTAAAACGTAGCTATCAGTTCCTCTGCACTTATGGTCACATCCCTACTTCACTCATTTCAGGGACACACATAGACTGGGATGAGGCACAGCTTACTCCTTAGCTGACAGTGCCCACACCCTAATCCTTGTCCTCCCAGACCACCCCCAGAACAGGGCTTCAAGGATCATGTGGGTTCACCCTTGCATTCTAGTAGTCTTTCTCTCTGTTCCTGAATGGGAATATCTCACAAGTCCAACCATGAAGCTAATTTATACAACTCAGGTGTTAAAGTGGGCCACCAGGTTTAAGGAGGTGATTCTTTAGACATGGACCACACCTGTAGCTGATAGGACCTGTCAGGTAAGTCTAGCAGGAGTATGGGGGTTGCTCACTGTTCTTGAGACATCATTTGCCAGCAACAGACAAACTAGTAGCCAGATCATAGTGTTCGAGATATTTTGAGTTTTAGGGGTTGTTGGTCTTTTTGATTCTCTAACTGGAGATGTCAGACAGCTGAGGTCTGGGGCATGTTTCACGTGGGAGACATGTATCCAGGCTGCAGCCCCATCTACCTCCACCATCACTGTCGTAGTCAGCAAAACCAGGTATGGTCCCTTCCAGCATGGTTTGAGGGTCAGGGTCTGATGGCATCTCACACAGATCCAGTCTCTGATTTGGAAAGAGTGAGCAGTCTCTGGAGTAGCTAAAACATAGGCCATGGCCAAAAGAGCCCAGACTTCTTTCTGAATTGTCTGGACAGCCTTAAGTCTGACGTATAAATCACTATCATTATAGCAAATCAATTCAGGAACAACCCCCAATAGGGTAACAGGAGCAGGGTTCCCATATAGTATCTCAAAGGGGGCCAAGTTGAAGTGGGAGAGGGTGTTCCTAATCTTAAAAGGAGCTAAAGGAAGGAGCACCACCCAGTCTGCAGCAGTCTCCAAGGTCAATTGAGTTCCAATTGGTCCCAAAGAAACGAGCTAATATCTGACTTACCTGGGCAACAAAAGCTGGCCCACTGTCTGATCCAATTACCTTAGGGGTGCCAAACCTAGGGAAGATCTCTTCTAGAGTCTTCTTAGCTACCACTGCTGCCATTTCTCTCTTTGTGGGGAGGCTTCCCACCCAGAAAAGGTATCTATAAAGACCAATAGATATTTATATCCATACTGGCTTAATCTCAGTAAAGTCTGCTTTCCAGTAATCCCCAGGTCTATCCACCCTCAGTCTTTTTCCTTTTATCTTTTTTTACCTTAGTTCTACCTGCATCACCTTCTGACATGGAACACAGCCATCTACTACTTGTCCCATAGATGCCTCAAATCTGGCACAAAAGAATTTGACCAAAAGACAGTCCTCACAAGTTTGCTAACCACTCCATGAATCTATTGATGCATTTGCTTCAAGTTCAGTACTACATACCAAGTTCTGGATGGGGGCAATGAGCTCAACAGGTTATAAGGGTTAGGTACCTTGAGGAGGAGGTCAGCCACCCACTTTTTTCCTCTCAGAGATCTTGACCTGGCAGGCAGTCGTTGGTTCCTGGTTTCCGCACTGGTAGGAGAGGTGTGTTCCAGGCTGACTGGCACTTACGCCGTACTCCTAGTTGGAGTAGCCGGGTGATGTGTGGCTTGATCCAGTCTTGCACCTCCTTTGACATGGGGTACTGATGCACCACTATAGGGCTAGCCTGAGCTTTCAGTTCTATATGGACAGGAGGCTGGTTCCTTGCCTTCCCCATTCCTGCAATTTCTGCCCAAGCTTGTGGATACGCCACCAGTCTATCTTATCCGAGACAAGCTGTTTGTGCTCATTGAGTTGATACTTGTCCCCCAACCAGACAGTTAGAATCTGCACGGGCTCCCCTTTTGGCCCTCTAACCTGTGGTCTATCAGGGTGGAAGTGAATCTGTGCCCCCGTCTTAGTCAGGAGGTCTCTCCCCAAAAAGGAGCAGGGACAGTCTGACATTACTATGAATGAGTGGGATACCCGGCCCACTCCGAGATCCACAGATCTTCGGGTAGTCCATGAATATTGTTTGGTGTCGTTACCCCTTGAACCCAAGACTTTTTTTTTTTTGACATGGTTCTCTCAGTTTATAGCAGGACAGAGGACTGAGACCCTGTATCTACAAGGAACTAGATAGGTTTCTCCTCTACTTTCAAGGTTACCCTGGACTCAGGGAGGGGCTCCAAACCCTGTCCCTTCTAGTTGCTGTCTTGTTGTATTGTCAGAACTTTGGGGCCACGGGTTCAGGAGTGCCCTTGTTGTGGTCCCCTTTTCTTCTTGTTGGTAATATCTCTGACCTAGTAGCCCTTTTCTTTACAATAAGCACATTGATCCTTGTCTAGAGGCTCCTTCCTAGTGCCATACTCGGTTCTTAATTCTCTGTCCCTCACTACCGTGACCAGGATCCTCTGTAAATTCCTTTCCTGCCTCTTCTCCCTCACCCTTCCCTCTCCCTCCCTTCTCCCCTTTCTCTCCTTCATTTTTCTTTCCTCGCTTCTTCTCTTCCTCTGTCTCCCTGTTATGGTAAACTTTCTCAATAACCTGCACTAAATCCCACAACAACTTATCTCATAGTCTCTCTAGCCTCTGAAGCTTTTTTCCCCTGACACCTCTACTAGTCTATAAAAGGCATAGTCACTTGTCTAATCACTGCTTAACCTCATATACATTTCTCAAATTGGTGGGTCATCCTGCAACCTTCACAGAGCCTGGTGATAAGACTTTTAGGTGCTCCCTATCTTCAGGAGAGTTGTAGTCTAGTCTGGTCTTCAGAGAGGGAATCTATCATCTATGTCAGCAAGGCTCTGAGTAGGAGTCCCATTTGCCCTGGGGACATTTTTTCTGGCCTCTAGAATAATACGGTGGTAAAGAGAATTTGCCAAAGCTGCTGGCAGTCATCCCAGGTAGGCTGATGAGTGAACAAAATAAGAATGTTCCTGCTTCTCCCAAGAAAGAACTGTGGGTGGAGAACTTGGCCTAGCCTTGACCTGAGGTGGTAGGATTAAGTCTGGTGATAGCCCCTATGGTCCTTCAATAATAGCTTCTAGTTCCATCCATTTGCCTTGGAATTTCATGAAGCCATTGTTTTTAATAGTTGAGTAGTACTCCATCGTGTAAATGTACCACAATTTCTGTATCCCTTCCTCTCTTGAAGGACATATGGGTTCTTTCTAGCTTCTGGCCATTATAAATAAGGCTGGCATGAACGTGGTGAAACATGTGTCCTTGCTATGTATTAGAGCATTTTTTGGGTATATGCCCAGCTACCTTTCAAATCAGTGTTTTCCTGTTTTGCAAAAAAATTACCTCTAACTCATCTTCTCCTTTTCACTCAAGCTCTCTTCTTTCACCAAACTCTACTTCTCTCTCTCTCTCTCTCTCTCTCTCTCTCTCTCTCTCTCTCTCTCTCTCTCTCTCTCTCTCTCTCTCTCTCTCTCTCTCTCTCTCTCTCTCTCTCTCTCACACACACACACACACACACACAGAGAGAGAGAGAGAGAGAGAGAGAGAGAGAGAGAGAGAGAGAACTCAGGTGAAGAGACTGGATACATAAATGCAGGAACTCCCTATTGGAGCCCCTATACTAAATGTATGTACACATGCACACAGATAGACAGATGATACATAAATAAATATGCAAATAGATACCTAAATGATTTATAGAGAGATGGTGATGATGATGATGATGATGATGATGATGATAGATAGATAGATAGATAGATAGATAGATAGATAGATAGGCTTAGTTAGTCCAAAGATGAGGAAACTGAAGCTCTGGGAGATTTTTTTTTTTAACTTGTCACACCATCCATGGCAGATCCAGGGTTTAGCACTTTTTATTGTGCATTTATGTGTGTTTATATATATGTATACATTTGTATATGTATGCATAGACATGCATGCAGATATGTGCAAGTACATGTTATATATATACATATATACATATGCCAAGGACAATCTTAGGGCATTGCTTCTGTTCATGTGATAGGCACCTAGTTTTCTGGAGACAGTGTCTGAGACTCAGTGATTAGGCTTAACTAGCTGGTCAGTGAGCCACAGGCATTCACCTTCTAGTCTATACCTCTCTAGTGCTAACATTACAAGCATCTGGCTTTTCTACATAGGTTCTGGGTACCAAACTTGGGTCCTCATGCTTACACAGTAAGCATTTTACAGACTGTATTATTTGCCAAGCTGATAGAATTTTAGTTGGAATCCCATTTTTCTCTTTCATCATAGTAAAATTCCTACTAGCTGACACATGCTCTGAGTCCCCTGGATAAAGAATCATCATGCATTTTCTCATGAGTATAAACGTAGAGCACCCAGACAAACAGAACCTGTCAGATGAGAAGGCACATGTTAGAATCCATCTCTCAAACACCCATGTGCACACAAGGTTCTGTTACCTTAAAACCAAACCCAAAATGCCAGTTAAGTGGGATTCATAAAACCCTTTGAATGTTCCTGGGAACCATCTTGACAAGAAAATGATAAAAATTCAACCAGAACAGTTATTCAAACTACACAAGTGAAAGGAAACCATACAGTTAGGATATCATTAAAGACAGAAAATTTGAAGTGGACTTTTAAAGAGTCAAAAACATGAGTTAGCTTCCTCTACATATGGAAAATATGATTGCCAAAGCCATTTTTGTCTGAAATCTGAGTGCCAACAAACTTACCTTGTACAACAGCATGTAGCCAGATGCAGCGCTCAAACTGGTCTCTCTCCAGGAACCTATGCTAGAAGCACCATGGGTCCAAGCTAGAAACAATCAAAACCATAGCTGGCTCCATTGGCCAACATTGAAGAGATCCAAGCCAACTGGTGTGTTTTCAAAGAAAATGAGAATTCCCCCTCCTCTTACCCAGACATCCTCATCAGCACATCAAAGGACATGGATTCAGCTAGGACTGAATTCAGTTCAACCAAGAACAATCATCATGTATACAAAAGCCAACTTCTCCATTCATTTAGCTGCAACCATGGTTGCCTAACTGGCTGACTAGGACAAATACAGTACTATTTAGCTTTGAAGTAGGTGGCTCTATTCCACAAGGATGCCCTACAAAATCTAGTTTACAAAGGGATTCAAGTTTTGTCAGTTGCCCCTAGTCATTGCTTCTGAGCCAACTTGGCTTTACTCTCTGGCAAAAAAGCGTAGGTTTCCAGGTTGCAGAAGCCCCTGATGAAACTGCTTTGGAGGTAAATGAACTACCATCTATTCAGTAAAGAATTCTGGGCTGTGGTAGGCACAAGCGCTAGGGAATAAACAAGAAGACAAAACATTGTCAGATGCATGAGGAAGCATTTTCAAAGAAGCATAAATATTATCACAATATAAAATAGGCAATAAAGGCCTATCTGACCACAAGAATATTTCAACATCAAGGCAAATAATTCTTGTGCAAGGTGGATTCTCTGGTGGGATCTCTTGGGACTAAGACACACATTATGTAGTCTTTAAATCTAGTTGTGTTCCAGCAGAGTAGTCATGTGTCCTTGTCTACTATATCACACACACACACACACACACACACACACACACAGAGTTCACTGGGCACTGAGTAATTCGTGTGTATTTGCTTGTCAAACCTGGAAGAGTGTATCTGAGGGACCAGTATCGAATGACAGTACCAGGCATGGAATGGAAGCTATGGTTTCCAGCTCTGCTTCTCATACCTAGCAATATGACTTTAGAAATTGCTTATGTTTAGTTTCCAGTTTTCTCTCCTTCAGAAGAATAGGATTTAATTTGTGGAACTGTTGGAGATTGGGTCAATATATGTAAACACTCAAAAATGGTCCTGGGAAATGATGCATGCTACAGAAATGCTGATCACCATTGTAACTAACAGGAACACATTGACTGCTTTTCAGATGGACACACTGACTCTGCTTGTTCATGCCTGTATCCCATGGTGCTCTGAAAAGAACGTAAGTCGACTAAGAAAAAAGCAAATTCAGTAAAATAAAAATAAGTTTCAAGTGGGGGGGGCAAAATTAAAATATGACAGTTATTTGTGGGGTTTATTGCATATCTATCTGTCAAAGATAATTAAAAGAAATGATAACAGCTAGACAGAGGCATGAGAAAGAAGACTCCCTGTGTACTATTGACCTAATAATTTTGATATCTCACAATTGCTTCCTGTGAAGCCAGCATATTGCCCTTTTTTCTTCTTACTACTGATCTCTAAAGCTTACGTCAGAAATATAATCAAAGACTGGAGCATGGTGCCGAAAGGAAGAGAGAAAGAGAGCTAACAGAAACTGAGAAAAATGGCAGAAATAGAACAGAAGGGAACAAGTAAAGCAAAAAAGTTTAAGGTAATATCCTTCCTGTCTAGCTCCATAAATCTATTACCTAAAGATGTATTCTGTCTACCCCAGAGAGCTCTAAGGCTCTGAGGACCTACAGGGAACTCCTGCCCTGGCCTCTGCTTTCAATTAATGCTAAGCATTAACATTTTCAGGAGGTGATCCATTTATCTTCTGAATATGGTAATGATCTCAGAGTTTTACTCTGTGCTGTGAGAATTTATTCACCACCAGTGTCTGTTCTAGGAGCCAATTAGAAGAGCATAGTCCTAAAGAATTTCACCATGGCTTGAGCATCAAGATTAACTTCAGCATAGGTCATTTTTATGTCATAAACAACAGCATGGGTACTCCAGAAACAGATGATTCAAAGAGCAATTCAAAGTTAGACAGCTGAAGCTGAAATGGAACCTTTTCAAGAATATGGGAAGCTGCCTCTTTTTTTTTTTCAGTTATGAGAAAGTGGCTTCCTCTAAACTATAACCTTCTAATTAGAGCAAATGCAGATACACACAACTGTTTTCTTTATGAAAAGTTCTAAATTAAGCATTGTGTGGTTTTCTTCTTTGTTTGAATCTGTCAGTCTGACAGCAACTTTGACTGCTCCAAACTTTGGCTTCAGAGCTCTGTGCACAGACCCCCTTTACACTCTCTGGGGCCTCTGGTGAGCCTTTTTCAATGGTCCAGGGGCCAACTATCATGGCAAACATGGCTATTTATCCTGAGTCAGTTATTTGAGCAGAGTTGCCATTTTAGAAAAAAAAACACAACATCAAATTATGACATTGTTAAAAAAGTGTATTTTATTAAGAATTTCTGCTTGGAAGGTCAGAAGGTAGTACTTGCTGACACCCATTCCCAAGAAATATGGTTGCAAATGGAGTGGCTTCTAGAGAAAGAGCCCTTGAATATCAACTATAACATTGTAGGCTAGTCTCTTAAAGCCTTTTCTCAGCTGTGAAATGGAGACTATAATAAGAGTGCATGAGATATGATTATTGCAAATATTGTGCTACAGAATGAGAAAAGCAGAGCTGGAGAGATAACTTGGTGCTTTGAAGCACTGGCTGCTCTTGCAGAGGACCTAACGTTAATTCTCAGCACCCACGTGGCAGCTTAACCATGTGTTACTCCTGTACCAGGGGATCCAATCTGTTTTCTGAACTCTGGGGCTTCTTGCACACACATGCACACTCGGGCACACATGCATACACTTAAATAATTTTTAAAAGTAAAGTGGCAGTACATGTAGGCACCAAATAAAGAAAGTCAAGCACTGACTTGGTAGAACAATTTAGTAGAACAAATGCTTTGCTCCCAGGGGACTAGTGTCTGCCATAGATGGTACTGTGTTATTTAAATCATTTACTCTAAGGACAGACCTCTAAAAGGCTTTTCCTGCCTCCTCTCCTCTCATGGAATGACACTTTTCAAACTACTTCCATTTTTTTTCGGGACTCCTCCACACAATAAAACCTTGTTGGAACACACACACACACACACACACACACACACACACACACACACACACACACACAAACTGTGGGGCTGTGGGGATGGGGGCTGTAAAAAATATCCTGATTCTTGGTCGAGACAGGTCAGTGTCCCTGAGACCCTAAGGAACTGTAGGAAGTTTCCTGCTCTCCCAGGAGATCAGACCC